>NC_056725.1:1598231005-1598246005 GCF_019279795.1 Protopterus annectens | reverse complement strand
TTAGTCTAAATAACAATTTAATTTTGGTACTTTCCAAAAATGTATTTAAGTCAGCAATTTTCAATGACAAACTAATTATAGTGCTTTCAACAAATTTATTTTGGTTTGCTGATAAGCTCAAAGCTGCTTGAATTGATGCTACACATTTTATTTAGTAACTTGTGAAAATTCAATGTTTCTGAATGGTAATGTTCTTTGATTCTTTGCACAAATTAATTTTTCTCTATTTCACTGAATAAGTTTGACCTTTGAGTGACTCTATTAAATTTCATTTGCTCACATCGACATTTGAGGAAATAGATAAGAAATCCTATCCTAGAAAGATACATTGGAATAAACTGAACAGGTTTAAATGGAAAAAATGTCAATATTTTGTATATACATACATATAAAAGGGCAGGTAAATTTGATGAAGTAAACACTCAAACTTGCACAAGAAGATGATTTTTTTTCCTCTTTTTTTTTCTGAAAAAAACTGAAGTCATGGTTTCCTGCTGGAGTGATTGCTTCTCTCTGTCAAGCAAGTGCTTTCAAGTCATTATGGCATGCAGTAAAAGTGTACATTGGATCTAGGCAGCATGATCCTTTATCATATGCACATATTGGTGCAGGACACCTTTGACAATTTCATCTATAAGTCGCATGCAGGATTCCATCTCTCAGGTAGCCTACATTGGAGCTACATTTTAATCGCCTGGGCTGAGTCCAGAATGAATTCTCGTAGAGGAAGAATGCAGGTTCAGGGCAGAGCTCAGCAGGCGCATACTTTAGTGCCCCTGTGAGAACTGGATGAGTATGCAAGAGTGCACCTGGTTATAAATCAGTGTGCTTACACACAAGAACATTGCCATTCAGAAACATTATCAGCAAATACTCAGAAGAACCAAACTGTCACAAACTACTTGTTTACCACTGGGTGGCTGAACAATCTGATTTAAGCAATAAGCATACTAATGATAACTCTCAACTATTATACATTATGAAGTGCATAACTTTTTGACTCTTACAACCCCCTATATTAAAGGTAATATACTGACCCCTAAAATGAGACACATAAATGCTTAACAATTTATGGTGCTATGTCATTTTCAAACCCCATACATATTACTGTGCTTATTTCCAAGACATTTGCACTCTGAGTTCACTCTTGTTAATGACTCTCATATTTGGCTCAGTTGTCATACACAGTGTCAATCATTTTTTTGAAAAATGTCTCAGAGGTTTCCTTTTGCCAGTACTGCATTAATTCAGCAGCTGCAGTGAGCTGTACAGTATCCCCTTATAAGCACTGACTATTTCTGATTTTTTTACTTTTTATACTGCAAATGTTATCTGAACCCTTCTAGCATATTTCCAAGTGGTTTGCCATCATTGGTTGGTTCTCCCTGAGATGCAGGAGTTTAAGCTTTGAACCCATAAATACCTTTAAAGCTAATGCTGATGAAATCTGATATGAACGTTATGGTTATAAAAGAGAATCATTGAACCTTAAATGTTGTCTATATAAAAATAACTGATCAACAACTTCATTATCTAAGCAAGCATTTGGGAAATGGAACAAACCACCTTCTGAAATAAAGAATAGTCCTAACATCAAATCTTTTAAGAAGAAATTGGACTTACATTTGGAATCAAGTGCATTGAGGCTTGAAGGCAGGCTTTTTGGACTGTATGTCCTAGCCTGGATTTCAACTTTAAATTAACAGTTTTTGAAGAGTCAATGGAAGAAAGGCTCCAATTCCCAAGTCTGTCGAGCTAGTAAAATCAGCTAATCTATGGGAGGTTTAGAGGTAGAAACTCATGTTTGCGCCTCAAAAAGTACATTTGGGTTGCTGTCTGGGCAGCAGTGTGTATGCACAAATGCTGTGTTTAAATATCAGCTAAGTAAAACAGTTTTCAAACAATCCAGCCAATAAGAAAGCGCAAGACTGAACCTTGCTCCAAAAATCCCCAACTCAGATAGGTCCATGACTGCATTATTCTGCCAAAAGGGTGCAGGAGGGCCTTCTTGATGCAAGATGGCTGGCTGTAGTGCTCAGAAAATGCCAAACAACCTAAATTCAGCAAGTCTGAATCTAGCCTTTGTTATTAATTGTTCAAGCACTGTAAATAGGCAGTGCAGAAAACACAGTCACAAACAATAAAAACAGTTTAAAGTAAGTGGCAAAACAGTTGCAAACAGTTTAAAAGTGCAAAGAAGGTTTTGTAGAAGGCAACCTGGAATGCTGTCTGGTCCCACTGATGTCATATTTTTGGCCTTGTAGAGCACCAAGATGATCTGCCCTCTTGAGATAAAAGGCTGAGGAATGGTGGCAGGCATATTTGGAGACCACTGGTGGGGATGGAGAGGGTGAAGTTTTTTCCAAATCTGTCAGCTAGCAGGTTGGCTATTACCTCCAATTCAATGTGGGTGGTGCCATCCACAACCATTTCACTGCATAGCTGGGTATTTCCTTATAGATTTCAGATGTAGTTTAAGAATGCCTTGTGATTATCCTTAGCGAGGGAGGCAATTTTTTCTTCATAATTAGTTTTGGAGGACTTATCAAGATTTCTAATTTGTTTGTTTAAGCCAGAGAGAGATTTCTTCCTCTGTTTAGTCAGTTCCCACTTATTCTTGGACATTAGTTTCTTTGCCTTGTATAGCCTGTTTATACTAAAGGTCCACCAAGGTGGCTTGTTTTGTCCAAAAGAGCTGTTTTTTATCCAGTCAGGTACAGCTGATCCTATACAACTGTTTAAATGGTTATACAGGGCATTGGTGTACACCTTTGCATAGGAGCCATGTTATCTGTGTTCGAGGAGGCTTTGAAACTTCTTATGCCATCACTTTGTAGGAGGTAATTTGTCTTTGAAAAATTCTTAAGTGTTTTTGAGCTTGGTGGGGTATTTGGTCTTATAATTATATCTAACTAGTCTGATTTAAGGTCTGATCTTATCAGGGAGGACATCACATGGGAGTGGCTGGTGCAGTGCACTCCCCTATTAGTGAGTGCTATTTCCATAGGATCATAGGAAGTTACTAGGCTACTGGCCCAGTGACCCTTATACACCTAGCCAAATATTATGCCATTGTTCCCAAAGTCAGCATGTATTACCCCTGTCTAACAGGTTGGATCCTTGGGGTGAATTTTCTGTTTCCCATCCAGTCATCCAGGTTATGCTTAAAACTAGTCAATGAGGTTCTCTGCTAAATGTGAAGGGGGAGCCTCTGGGACACAAATCTGTCCCACCAGCATGTTTTATTGATGTTGAAGGCTAGTTTGAGGTCCCTCATGCAATTTATCTGTGTGGTGTTGGATTTGCGGATATGCAGCATTCCCACTAAGGCGGGATCAGAGATGGCTTTACATGCCAGATAAAGTTCACCTCTGACTAGTCTGTATGAAATGGAGTAGGGAGACAGGGACTTTAGCCTATCCTAGTGAGGAACCTCTCTGGTATCTGCAGCTGCTGTAGGTGCTTAGTGAGGTACATACCGAAAGGAGCATTATACTCAATTATTGGCCTGATAAGGGAGGATTACATGGAGGTTATGACTTCTTTTTTCCTTGACGCTATGCCCTTACTTATGAAGTGGGCCATATAAAATTACCTTCACACCACAGAGGCTAAATGATGGTCAAATGTTATTTTGCCATCAAACTGGGTACCCAAATCTTTCACTACTTATTGCATGCTTAGGACGTTGTTGTTGATGTGGTAATTTGCAGGAACATCATTCTCACCAAAAGGGATAATGATGCACTTTTTAGCACTGAGTTTGAGGCCATGTCTTTGGCACCAATCATTTGTGTGGGTGAAACCCTCTTGGAGAATATCCACATCATTTTGGGATTTGATGACAGCCCCCAGCTTGCAGTCATCTACAAATCTGGTCAGCCACAGACCTTTGGTTTTGGCCTGCACATTGGAGAAGTAGATTCCAAAAAGCATCATTCCCAGGACTGATCCTTGAGGTACATTGCTAGTTACTGGTCTACTATTAGGGGTATATTCCCCTATTTTGACTGTGTAGTTTCTGTCAGTGAGCCAGCTGGCTGCCCATCTAATGACATATGAGTTGATGAATAGCTGGGTGAGTTTGTCTATGATGCCGAGTGAGGAATGGTGTCAAACACCTTTACCAAGTCTAGGTGGGAAGTATGCATCTTTTTTTCCTCATCCAGGGCTTTGCTGGACATCTTGAAGAAGTCCACCAGGTTTAACAGGCATGATCATCTTTTGACAGACCCAAACTGAGTAGGGTCAAGTGCTTGGATACTGTTGATGTCTTGTTTATGAGGTCCATGATAATGCGTTCCATGGCCTTACAGATCAGGCTAGTTAGGTTAACCTTTATTCTCCTATAAAAGGGGAAGAAATTTGAAAGATATGGTGGTACATGGTAAATTTGTAATGCCAAAATTTTGTTTACCAAGACCACTAAGTGAATTTGGTACAAGATGTTGCAGTAGATGCAGTGTTTGTAAGAATATAGTTAGAACATTTAATTATATTAACAACATTAGGTTCACAGTAAGAGATAGTTTTACCTGTAGAAGTAAGGGAGTTGTGTATGCTTTACACTGTCCCTGTGGATTATATTATATAGGTGAAACTAAAAGAGAGTTTCGTATTAGGTTAGGTGAGCACATTAGAGACATAAGACATAAAAGGGAAAAATAAATTTATTGCCACACATTTTAGTGTTTATCATAATAGTGATGCTTCATTTTTAACAGGAACAGTTTTAGAAAGTGTGAAATGTCTTTGTAATGATGAAAATGCTTTAAAATATAACTTACAATAGAAGGAAAGTATTTTTATTTTGAAATACAATACAATGACACCCTGTGGACTGAATAATGAAATAAACTGGAGGTGTCTGCTTTAAAACTTTTTTGAACATAATTGTTTAATTAATTGTTTAATTAATTGCTATGAGTATATATATATATCCATTCTTTCAGTGAGAATGTATACTCTTGAAAGGTGGTTACACCGAGGCGCTGGAGAATAAAGAGTTTGCTTTTGGATTTGACTTTGGTTCCAGTTTTTCGATTCCTGACTTCTGAAGATTTTGCTGTTTTGGTATTGTTTTGGTCCAAAAATCAACAGCAGTTGAGTGAAAAAAAACTTTATAATAATAACACAAAGCTTTCAGGTTAAGAACCCTTTTTCAATGTATGATAATATAAAGGTTTTTTTCACTCAACTGCTGTTGATTTTTGGACTTATACCCTTGATATCAGTGCTTTGTCACAGCTTTGGTATTGTTTTGGATCAGAGTTGTTTCTATCTGAAGGTGTGTGGAGTGGAGTTTGTGTAGTTAGGTTAATCGGCCTATAGTTACCTGGGTTGGTTAATGCACCACCTTTATGTAATGGGGTGACAGTGGCTGCCCTCAACTCGGCCAGAACAAATCCAGTGCTCAAGCTATAATTGAATAGGGTACCCAAGTGTGTTGCAAGTTCCTGCTTGGGTTCATGTAGGATGCAACCTGGGATGGTGTCTGGTCCCATGGAACCAGTATTTTTGGCTTTAGAGAGGACATTTATGACCTGCTCCCTGGAGATAAGGCATGGAGGCAGGTGTTGGGGATGTCCTGATTTACTGTTGGGGGGACGGAGGGGGTAAAATTTTCACTGAACCTATATGCTAGCAGTTTGCTCTGTCAATGGTGTCAGTCTGTGTGGTGCCATTGACACTAGTTCTGTACAGATCTGGGTCTTTCCCTTGAGGTTACAGACATAACTAAAGAAGGCTTTATGATTGTCTTTTGTTGAGGAGGCCAATTTGGACTCATAGTTAGTCTTAGAGGAACTCACTAGGGCCCTTACTTGCTTGTTCAGGCTAAGGAGAACCTTCTTCCAATTTGGGACCTGCTCCTTCTTACTCCTGGACATAAGCTTTTTTTTTTCTTTTACTATAAAATGTATTTATGGCAGAAGTCCACCAGACAGGTTTGCTCTTCCTAGAAGAGCATGTTTTGGTTCTGTCTCGTATTGCTGAGTCCATGCAGCTATATAAGTGCTTGTACAGAGCCTTGGCCTAGTGTCTTGTCTACAGTTAGCTTCACCTGAAGTGTCTCTTTTTACATCATATGGTTTGACCAGTCTGGAGGTGTGTTTATCTTTAATGTATATTGATACCCCACCTCCTTTAGTTTTATTGCCCTCAGTTTGGTGTCTGAATGTATGGAAGGATGAGTCACCTGGTAAGGCTGGGGGTGCTCTCAACAGCCATAAACCAGGTTTCAGTGACTGCACAAATGTCAGCATCTTCTAAGGTTAGAAATGCTTTCAGTAAGTGCAGTTTCATGTTAAGGCTTCTAGTGTTCAGCAGCATGACCTTTAAGTTACGTTTTGACAAATTGTTTTATGTTGGAAATTTTGTCCTCATGACATTGCCTAAAAAGACATTATGGGGGAGGCAAGAGCCTTAGCCAAAAGCTGGAAGCCCAAGGGGGAGCAGATGAAAGCCATCCCTGGTATAGCATCAAGGCCTATCAATCATTTCATCCCAGGCTATCAGGTACTGGATCCCCTTGGAAAGATACCAGAAAGTAAGCCAATTATTGAAGTCAATCATTTCTGTTTGTATTGCAGCACCATTCTTGGTGATGGCAAAATGCTGCTCAAGGCTAAGAACATACCTGTCTGGGACACATGTTCAGTGAGCTCAATCATGTTTCTCTTCATATAGTCCAGAGAGGTATGTCTCAAGTTGTTCACACCAACATGGACAATGACAGAGTCATAACAGTGCCTGTTGTCTGGAAATTTGAGTGTTTGTGTGATATGGCGGTTTCTGGCACCTGACAAGCAACTCACTGTAATTTTCCCATTATCCAGCCTAGTGAGGGGCACATATGTGTGTCTCACAATCGGGTCTCCTATGACTAATATGACTAATATGTTAGGTTTAGTGATTGGCCTTAGAGGCTGCGAGACATTGGTGTGTGTGCTATGTATGTTGTGCATTGTGGTGTGGAATGGGAAATATGCTCAATTCTGCACTATAGTGGGATCTCAGAGTTGGCATATTAAATCTGTAGGTGGGTTGAGGGTGCAGGGGGGACACAGCCCCCCTGCAAAAATGCAAATGTTTAAATTAAAATGATAGTAAATCTCCACTGAATATGCATGCGGGTGGTATAGCTATTTTAAGAATATTTAGTAGGATGTTGTATTAGTTCATGGGTATTGGTTTGTGGGCAGGGTTTAGGGGAGAGTTAGGTAGCTGTTACATGGATTTCAAGTGATAGGGCAGAAGTAAGATTTTGTTTCTGAATTACATGAGAGGTATGTTGTCTGTTATTGGGTCAGTTGTTTAGGAGTTGGTGATGTGGCTTGTCAGTTTTCTGAGTTTTCAGCATTGTTGTCTCAGTGTTGTGAAAGATGGTCTGCTAAGATTTCGATCTTCTAAACTACATCCCTGTGTACATGAGGCAGTGGTTACACTGCCATAGGATGCCCAAGTCAACCAGACTGGCTGGAGAAACTCTAAGAAATTGCCCGATCATGTTTATCAGAATCTGGAGGAAGGACCAAGGAGAGCTAATGGGGGTAAGGGGTGGAAGATCTGAGAGAGAGTATACAGCTAGGTGTGGGTACCAGAGGTTGGTTTAGTTCAGTGCACTGACTGCAGAGAAGGACCGCGCTACCTCACAGCTAGATTAGCTAAATATTTAGAAAAGCAGCAGTTAGCAGTACAGAAAAACATTGACTATGATAGCAGTAGTAAATCACAATAAATAAGAATTCCTACACTCTGATTAAGATATACAGCACAAGCTCACACAAATGTGAGGTTTAAATACCAACAAATCAGAGTCCTAAACTAACTGAATTAGCCAATGGCAGACCATGGTCTGGCCTCTCCACCTATCTGGTCTCACCAGAAAGGTTCCAGGCAGCACACTACTCTCACCAGGTTTCCGAGGGGTTCACTCTAACTAAAAACAGCAAGAGAAAGTGCTCAGAGATGAACGAGAAGTCCCGGTGCAGTGAATCTGCACTAGGACTATGCTACTCACAGCTAGATTAGCTAAATATTTAGAAAAGCAGCAGTTAGCAGTACAGAAAAACATTTACTATGATAGCAGTAGTAAATCACAATAAATAAGAATTCCTACACTCTGATTAAGATATACAGCAGTGCGGTAAGACAGACAACAATAAAACAGATAAAAGCAAGTGCAACAGCAGTAGTAACTTATTGATTATAGATGGCTGGAAGCCTGGATTCCTCTGGTGTCTCTACTGTTAAAAATGAGCTTGGTTAAACAAGCTCATGACATTTGAGCCTCTTGTTGGTGTTCTGACTAGCTGTTATATGGCATTTGCATTGACAAAGTCCAAGAACCTCTGAACCAGCATGTTTGTGGTTGGGTTGTATAGACTTCCTACTCAATTGTAGGATAATTAGAATCATGCATGAGTAAGGTATTGGGCTGTATGGCAAGTGACTCTAGTAAGTCCAGGTATGTGGTATGCTTAGGCAGTGCTAAAATAACCAACCACCCAACACAACAAAATTCTCTTGAGATAAACTCTGATAAGATAAACTATGATGGTGCAATGGTGCAGCGGTAATGTTGTCATCTCTCTGGTTCAATTCTTGGCTGGTCTGCCTTCTGTGTAGAGTCTGCATGTCCTCCCTGTATTCATGTGGGTTTTCTCTGGGTACTCTGGTTTCCTCCCACCTTACAAACACAAAGACATGCAGCTGGGGTGTTTCTCCCCAAGACGCTGCTGAAAATTGGCTTCTTTCCAAGTCGGACTTTCCTGGTTAGCAAATTTTAAATACATTTTTCAGTTTCATGGTGGGGCACCTATAGCTAGCTATGATGTGGTAGGGAGTTTTGCCTATAGTTATCTGGACATGGATTAGCTCAAGAGAGTCATACTGTTTGACCAGTCTCAAGGTGTACTTTTCCTTAATGAAGATGGATACACCCCATCCTTTGATTCTTTCATGCTCAATTTGTGGTCTGAGCGTATGGAAGGCATTGTAGCCCTACACAGCTGTGGTTCTTTCCATACCTTTAAGCCATGTCTTAGTGACTGCACAGACATCAACATCTTCCAAAGTAAGGATTTCTTCCAGGGAGTGTAGTTTCTTGTTTAGACTCCTAACATTAAGCAGCAGTGCCTTCAGTTTATCTTGAGAGAATTTTGTTGTGTTGGGAGGTTGGTTATTTTTGCACTGCCTAAAAAAAGGCATGATAGGAGGAGCTACTGCCTTTGCCAGTATCCGGAAACCTAGGCAAGACAGGTGCAGACCATCTCTGGCAAAGCAGCGTAGTCTGTCGACCATGTCTTCTCAGATTAACAGATATTGGATCCTCTTGGACTGACACAAGAAGCTAAGCCAATTGTTAAACTCAATAATCTTTTGTTTGTATTGTGGCAGCATCCTTGGAGAAGGTAGACTGCTGCTTAACGCTAGGTTATACCTGCCTATGACACATAATCTGAGAGATCAGTCATGTCTCCCTTCATATAGTCCAGTGAGGTACATCTCAAGTCATTCACCTTGACATGAACTATAACAGAGTCATACTGGTACTTGTGTTTGAGTGACTTTACAGATCCTGGCACCTGAAAGGCAGCTAACCATAACCCACTCCTTATCCAGCCCAGACAGGGGAACATCCATTTGTCTCACAATGGAGTCACCTATGATCCCAACATTAGGTATTGTGTGTAAAGCCTTATGGGCTTATTTGCTGAGACACTGGTGTGTGTGTGTGTGTGTGTGTGTGTGTGTGTGTGTGTGTGTGTGTGTGTGTGTGTGTCATTATGTGTTGTGGTCATTGTTGTTGTGTGCAAGTAATTTCTATTTGGGAGGCCTCTGATTTTTTGGTAAGTTACGAGTGAGTACCTCCGCATATGTGGGTTTATGTGTCAAGTCCTTATAGGTTCATAGGTTCATAGGTAGGTACAAGGCTATTGGCCCTAGGGCCTATATAAGCCTAGCCAAAATATTTACCTTGGCTTTCGCCACCCAAGAAAATTATATTCCTGTGCCCCTGTCGAGCAGAGCCACAGAAGTGATCACTGAGGTGAATTTCCCATTTCCCATCCAATCATCAAGATTGTTCTTGAAGAGTGCTAATTAGGAGCTCTGTTTGACATAGATAGGTGGTCTGTTCCAGAGTATGGGAAGTCTCTGGGACAGGAATCTATCCCTCCAGCATGTTCTGTTTATTGTGGTGACAAGGTTTAGGTCCCTAGAGCGTGTAGCTTGGAGGGATTGGGATTTCTTTAAGTGGAGCATGTCCAACAGCTCTGGGTTTGACATAGCTTTGTATGTTAGGCAGAGATCACCCCTGAGTAGGCAATATGCGATGGAGTAAAGCTGTAGTTTTTTGAGATGGTCTGTGTAGGGCATCTGTTTGAGGCCAGTAATCCTCTTTGTGAGGTATTTCTGTGGTCTTTCCAGTTGTTGTAGATGTCTTGTGAGGTACATACCAAAAGGGGCGTTGTACTCTATAATGGGTCTATTGAGTGATGAGTAGAGGGGAACAATGACCTCTTTTTTTCTGGATGAGAATCCTTTTGTGATGAGATGAGCCACGGAGAATGATTTTCTGACCACTGTGGCAATGTGATTATCAAAGGAGAGACTACTGTTCACCTGTGTCCCAAGGTGTCTTATCACATTTTCGGCATTAAGTAGACTACCAGCTATATGGTAGTTCATTGGTACAGAGTTTTTACCAAAGGGGATGACAATACACTTTTTGGCATTGAGCTTCAGGCCATGGCTTTGACACCAGGTATCTGTCTCAGTGAGGCCCTTTTGTAGTTTGTCCACATCATTAGGAGTTTCGATTATGGCTCCTAGTTTACAGTCATCTGCAAACTTTGTTAGCCAAAGACCTTCTGTGTTAGCCTACACTTCAGAGAAGTAGATATCAAACAGGAGAGGACCCAGGATTGAACCCTGTGGTACTCCACTTGTCACTGGTCTGAAGTCGGATTTGGAATCCGCTACTTTCACAGTATGGGTTCTGTCCATGAGCCAGTTGGCAACCCATCTTGTGACATGGAGATTTATACCTAGTTTAGTGAGCTTATCTATAATTCCAGAGTGGGGGATGGTGTTGAAAGCCTTGGCGAGATCTAGATAAGCTGTGTGAACCATTTTACCCTCATCTATGGCTTTGGTAACTGCTTCAAAGAAGTCAATCAGGTTTAGGAGACATGATCTGCCTTTTATAAATCCAAACTGGGTAGGGTCCAGAGTTTGGAGATTACCAATGTCTTTTTTTATGAGTTCCATGATGACACGTTCCATGGCCTTGCAGACCAGGCTCGTCAGGCTAATGGGGCGGTAGTTCCCAGGGTCCGTCGTGGCTCCCCTTTTGTGGAGTGGGATAACTGTCATGGTGTGCCATTCAGTGGGTACAAAGCCTGAGATGAGGCTATGATTGAAAATGGTACTTAGGTAGGGTGCCAGTTCATTCTGTAGTTCATGTAGAATGCAGTCTGGGATATTGTCAGGTCCCATGGATGCTGTGTTCTTGGCTTTGGAGAGTGTGTTTTTTACCTGTGCAGCCATGATTATAGGAACTTTGCATTCTTCCAGTATAGAAATGGGCCCTCTAGGGGGTGAGAGGTGGGTAAAGTTAGCACTGAACCTATCTGCTAGGATGTTGGCAATATCAGTTGGTTCTGTATATTTAGTGCCATTGTGCTGTAACTCAGAGCAGATCTGAGTGTTCCCATTGAGATTATTGACATAGCTATAGAATGCTTTGTGGTTGTCTTTAGAGTCAGTGGCAATTTTGTTTTCGTAACTAGCTTTGGAGGATTTTATGAGGGATATCAGCTTCTTACTGAGGTTGACCAGGGAGTTCCTCCAGTCATGGGATTTTACTCTTTTTTGCAACAGTTTCTTTCTTCTGTTGTAGAGTTTGTTTATGGCAGAGGACCACCAGATTGGCTTCCTTTTTTTGGAAGATAACATCTTGGTTCTGTTAGGGATAGCATGATCCATGCACTCGTGTAAGTGCTTATAAAGTGCATTTGTGTAGGATTCAGCAGTCATACCTCTATTGTCCGTCTGCATGGGTGTCATGAAGTTTGCCACTTCTGTCTTAAGAAGTGTGAAGTTGGCTTTGGAGAAGTTTTTTATGATGGTTTCCCTAATTGGGGGTGGGATGTGGATGTCTAGGGTGATTAGCTTGTGGTCGGATCTGACCAATGAGGAATTGACCTCTGGTGTGGAACACTGGTTTCCCATGTTGGTAATGACCAGGTCTAAGATATTGCTGCCCCTGGTGGGGATGTGATTTTTTTTTTTTTATGGGAAGTGCGTGCATGCTGACAACTGGCATTCAGTGTATCCTTATGTGAGAGTTTTGCCTCCAACTTCATAGTGTAACTACATCTCTCACTAAAGTATGTGCTTCAGGAGCAAATGATTGTCAGTATACATGTGACAGCTGTTACATTGCCTCAGAATGACCATGTCTATCATGCTGGCCAGAGAGATGATGAGAAACTGCTTCTTAATGTATGTTTTATTAGGAAGAGAATGGGTTAATTTGACAGGACCATGTTGGTAGAGCCGACACTACAAGAGGGACCTATACTTCATGAAGGCTAAGGTTTTTCAATAAGGCAACACTGCTCAGTGCACAACTGAGTTGCTCCTAGAGCATCAGAAAAGTTTGGAAGGGTTTCAGTGACAGACATTTATGGAAAAATTAAGCTTCTAGGCTTTTGCATCTATACAGGGCACTGCTAATCACTAATAAGTGAAGAGCAGCACCACCTAAACATAAGGCTTAGATATGAGCAAAGAGAAACAAGTTTTAAGGTAACTACCAATACGGAAAGCATACAAGTCTTTCACCAGCAATTACCAACTCAGATAGGTTAGATCAGCACACTTTTGCCACAAGGGTGCAGAAAAAACTACTTCTTAATGTAGAATAACTGGTTTGGAGCCCAAGTGTAATAAGACCACACAAACAACTTACAACAGCCCTACAACTAACAGATACAAGGTAATACAGTGCAAAGCAGCAGCAGCTGGCAGTACATATTTTTCTGTTTTTTTAAATTGCTAACATGCAGTCACGGTATAAAAGAGAAGTGCAACAACATACTTAGAACCCTTCTGTGTGTTTCCCAGCTCAGGTATACCAGGTAAACACTTACTGCCACTAGATGAATAGTCTCAGTCCTCCTAATATAAAAGCACATTAAAGAAGTCTCCAGAGTGAAATGCTACCACAAACAAACTCAAAAGATACAAAATGCTACAACAAATAAACTTAAAGATATGGGTAAAGTAATGTACTTTAAACAGCTTATTAATGTCTGATTATTCAATAAAAGTACTTTGTGTTGTATAAGTGAGCCAAAAGCCACTCATTTGTACAGAATTTATAAAGGCACTAAAAACAAGATAAGCTGATTAATAAGCCCTCCAGCCAATAAAACTACATGCAGAAATCTCAAGTGTTTTCCCAACGTAAACAGGCCAGGCTACTTACCAGTGTACTTGATGGAAAATCCACTGACCTGTTGATGTAAAAACATGTGCTTGCTAGAGTGTAAAAATACACTACTTTATCAAACAGCTAACTAGATAATGGATTCAGTTAAAGTAAATCAGTAGAATAGACAATGAGAGGCAAAATGCACTTTTTCTAAGCACAAGGAAAGGCAAATAATTCAGGATATCAACAGCAGTGTAGAAAGGAAGGAGCTTATTTAGCTCAATTTACAGTAGGGGTGGGCAGCTTAAAATCATTAGGTTTAAGAAGCAGATAACAAATGGGAGGGAAGGAAGTTTGGTGGGTGGGAAAATGTAGCAGGGAATCACCAGCAGTGTTTTAGTTTATGCAGGCTTGAAATCTTTTCAGACAAAGACCCAGAATTTCACTGTGTATTTAAGTATCTCTCAACAGACAATTTAACCAATAAAAAAAATGTGAAATGCGAAGCCTAGATAATTTAAGTGTCTATCTCTAACATAGAACAAAAACACCAGGCCAAGCAGATTTCTTAAAACTGAAAACAAAATGAAGCAGATACAGAAAGCAGCTCTATCAATCACAGACAAAAATATATATGTTTGCTTTCCTCATCTAGCAGGGAAACACCAGCATTGCTTTAGTTTATGCAGGCTTGAAATCTTTTCAAAGACAAAGGCCCAGAATTTCACTATGTATTTAAGTATCACTCAAGATACAATTTAGCCAATGACAAAACATTTGAAATGTGCAGCCTAGATAATTTAAGTGTCTGTCTCTCACACAGAACAAAAACACCAGGCCGAGCAAATTTCTTAAAAAAAAAAAGGAGCAGGTAAAACAGAAATCAGCTCTATCGATCACAGACAAAAATATAGATTTACTTTCCTCAACCAGTGGGAATCACCAGAAGTGCTTTAGTTTATCCAGGCCTGAAATGTTTTCAGACAATGTTTGTGCCGTCTATTCACTCAAAAGGGTTACACTATGTGTATACATAGTGAACATTTTGTGGTAACCTTTATGAATCCAGCTAGCTGGAGTATAATAGATTTTTCTCACTTTATTTGTAGCACACTGCTATGAAATATTGAGAGATATTATTTCAATACTGTAAAACAACTAAGTTGAGTATATCTTAGGCCAGACACAGACACAACAGATACATTTTATAACTTGGAATATAATGCATAGAATCAACAAATGATAAATTTTAATAATTTCTGTCCTAAGTGAATATAATTCTGGGGTTAATATTTCATCAGCATGTATTTCATGAAACAATGCACATATTATTAGCTAACAATGGACAGAGAATATGACAGTAAATAAATGGTTAATTTATCCAGGTTCATTTTGTGTGATAATAAGACAGCAGAGCTAAACTAAGGTTCGAAATTTCTTCATATACAGTTTAGTATGGCATAAAAACAATTATAGGTTTTATTTGTTTACTGTACAATTTTGTATATAAGTATTGTAAAGGAGAATTTATAACCTGCCTTCTGACATTTTTAGAT
>NC_056725.1:1598191005-1598226005 GCF_019279795.1 Protopterus annectens | reverse complement strand
ACCTTGGCATCTCCTTTCCACCTAGCCCCACAGTTTGATGCTTGATCTGGTTCTGCTTGTCTCAGGGTATTACTTTGTACAGTGAGGCAATGATGGTTACTACCAATTGCTTGGAAATGTTGCAGTTTCTAAGAGGTGTGCAGCACCTCTTTGTTACTGGCTTTCATTAATATGAACAGCAACTAGCACTTAGAGTTTCCCAAAGCTGAGAGGCAAGTAGTAACATTTTAGTTATCTGGACCAGATCATGATTTTACCTGGTTTAAATGGGGTCTCCAGTCTCAAACCATTTCTGAAAGCTTGTCCACTCAAAGATTAGGTTTTATTTCTGTATAATATCATATATATGCATATAATATGTTATACTTTCTTGTTATGTAATATTCAGTATTTTACTATTTCTGTTTCTTGCACTCATTTTTATGTGGGTAAAACAATAAGGGCATTAAAACAGAGAATTTATGAACACATCCTAGCAATAAAGAAAAGAGATACTTCTAATGCTTTGGCTAGACACTCAGTGGTTTGTGGTGATTTTAAGAAGTTTTCATTTTTTTGTGTTCGAACATGTTGAAACAGCTCCTTTTAGTGGGGATTTTAATACCTTTTTTAGAGTGTCAAGAAAGTCTTTGGCAGATTTTATTGGTAGTAGACCAACCACCTGGATTGAATGAGATGGTGAACATTAAGAGTTTTTTTTTTTGCAATTCCAAAGACCTTACTTTCAGGGTGTTTGGTTTATATTTAATTTTATTTTTAGAAAAACATCACAACATGTGTCAATTGAATATGTTTTTGTTTAAATGTTTTAATAGGGAATTTTCTTTGTTATTAATGTGGTTTTCTAACATCACAAATGTATATTTGATACGTTTTTTTCCTTTGTCTTTAATTCATGTGGCATTTGCTTTTGTATTTATTGGGCTTTTTGGATGGATATTATTGTTTCTGATGAAGTTCAGTTGAGATTAAAGTAGACAAAAGCGCTAAGTGTGGTGTCTGAGTTTTCTGGCTTTGTGGTCTTCAGTTTACTTTGGATTTATTACTTTGTGGTCTTCAGTTTACTTTGGATTTATTACTTTGTTTATTCTTTATGTCTCAATTGATTCTAAGAATTCATTGGTTAGTCTCATTTTAAATTGAGTGCTGTTTCATTTAGTCTTTAGTCTGATGAAGCAATGTTATAATCGCTAAAGTGCTTACTTTATCATTTTATTTTATTCTGAATAAATTATTTTCAGTACTCAGCCGTGTCAGTGCGGTATTTGTTATTATTTCTTGGTTTACGTATTTTCTTTTACCGCACTTTATCCCATTCCTGTGATTTTAATAAATCTTTGCAGGTCATGATTTTACTTGGGACAGGAAAATCTGCTGTCCCCATTTTCATCATGTGACAGCATCAAAATATCCATAAAGTACCATCTTTGGGATCAGGGTCCATTCTCTAAAACATCATCTCACACTCTCTTATCATTCCTATACCAAGAATCCACTTTTATATTTTACCTACAGAGTTATGTTGCCTGATGCTTACTTTTGTTCATAGGTATGTACTGAGCTAACAACCATGAGGGTCTTTTTAAGCCTAGCTATGCACTGATATGAGTGCTTCCTTAATACATCCAACTACATGAAGCGTACAACATTGCTAATGCAGGGTTTTTTTTTACTGTAGTCACACTTAATTATGAGATTGTTTCAAAGAGAACTATGATATTTTTTTATATTTATTCTATTATAAAATGATCCTTGTAACAATATTAGCTCATTCTAATGTTTGAAGTTTTCTTCTTTCTGCCTATATCATTTTCTCTCTGCAGTATCTTAATCATCTCTTTAAGTTTGTAATTTATTTCTGTCTTTCTTCATGTAACATTGATTTTAACTCCTTTATTATATTTTATTTTGTCTTTTATGTAGTACTTCCTTCTTGTTGTGGTTTTATTCCATCTCCAAATTTCTGTTCTTCAGAGTAGCATAGTAAGATGCCTTTTCTCACATGAAAATGAAAACAGGAGGGCTCAGAGCACCCATGAAAGATAGCTTCTAAATTGTATTCAGTCTCTTCTCTCATTGGTGGCTTTCTCCCTGACCACCAGCAATAGCTTTCAAAGTTAGCAGCAGCACATTACCACATATATTAAACTGTCATCCTACACTTATTATTGCTACAATTTGCTCATCCAACCTTGGCAACTATTTAAATACAGCCTGCATACATTCAAAGGCAATGGTGCAAGTATATCTAAACTAAGATTTCTTTGTACTTCAGGCACGCTGCATGAATCAGTAATTCATGTACATTCTGTTTTTCTCTGAACATGTAAACTAATGTTCAAGGAGCTGACTGATTAAAAATACAACATCCTGAATACTTTGCTTTCCAGACTTAACATAATCCAGTTAAGTATAGCACTTGCTATAATTCTACCATAAACCATCTCAAATTCTATTACATATACAGCTGCATCATGTTCTTTACTAGTTACCCTTTCCTAAACCAACCCAGAACCTGTAATGCTAAACATGGATCGACTATGAAACAGTATATCTCCCTTAGCTGAAATGTAAAACTTGGTAACTACAGCATCTAAACTTACCAAAAATCTTAACAGTAAAATTTGCTTTGTAAAACAATAAGCAATTATTGTTTTTACCACACTCTGGCCCACAAATATAGGGGACTCGGACTGATTTACCTATGCTGTGAGGTTTTATAACTGAGAAATAGAAGAACAGGTGTTAGTTGGTTTCTGGCACCTTTTTTCTCTTGAAGTTTGGGTAAGTTTGGGAAACAAGAAGTGTTAAAAGACACAAAACTCACCTTTCATTCTTTTTCTGAGTTGCGCAACTTTGTAACACAGCTGAACATATGTCACAAAGCAAGTTCAAATGTTCAAATATACCAAAACACTGACTGCTTGCAAAAACTATTTAATTGAAGCAATGTTTATAATTCCATCTAAGGAGCTTATGATGAAAAATAGTTGTCAGTCAGACATACCAGAAGGCACAAATAAAAAGAAGCTGTGCTCTCAATTATTTCTTTTAATTTCAGGCAATGCTAAAAGTAGTTGTGGACCCCTTTTCTCTATCCAGTCTAATCCTAAACTGGAAACCTTTTTGGCAATATTGTATAAAGTATCCTTTCTTCCAAAAATTTTCCAGTTTCTTGGATAACTTTCATAAATGCCTAGATCATGTCTAATACACCAAGAGGCCCTCTTGACTTTCTTAAAGACCATGATCCTGCCATCTTTTGTATCAATGAAAACTGACTGAAAACCTATGCTGAATTTTCATTTCCCTGATTAATGTTTACATACTGTTTAATGATTATAGACTACCTGACTATTACCACACTAGACCTCCCTTTGTCATGCATGAAGTGAGCCCAGTCTGCAGGGTAGACAGGCTTATTCCTTAAGATGGCATGAGGAATTCAGCAATCCAAGAGTATCTTACAGTGTAACCAATCCAGGATGACCTTACATTATAATCAATCTAGCATGATCATACGGTACAGCTAATCCAGGATAAACTTATAGTACAACCACTATTTCTCAGGGTTAAGTGGAACCAAATTAAGTGGTCTGGGAAACTAGTGAGGATGCCTCTTTCTATGTGAAGTGTACTAGTCATAGCTAACTATAGTGAGGCCAAAGGGCAGACCCAGCATATGTTGGCTGGATTGTATCTCTTATCTTTCTTTGACCTTCTGAGGATCCCAGAGGATGAGCTGGAGGTAGTATTCAGGAATGTTGGCCCAGGCATTTGACTTCAAGGAATTGACCTGTAGAGAATTCAAGATTTTATGATCAACTTTCTCAGACAGTCAAATTCATTTATTAACAAATTAGACCTCTACCTAGAGAAACTCTCCAACGATCATATAACATTGCCAGGGGCTTGTACCTGAAATCAGTCACTGATTACTGGTATTTTCTTATTTATTTATTTATTTATTTATTTATTCATTTCTTAACGGAATAGTGCACTGGTCCAAAGTTCCTTTTCAGGCAAGACTCAGGCCAGAATGCAAAAAGAAAAGCTGTATTTACAAAAGTCGAACTACATAAAATGATAATCACAGAAAATCCCACAATTACATGAATCATATGCATCCCACAAACAAAGCTAATACATATTGAATGATAACTTTGTAGGATATAAACTTTTAAAGTTTTATAATTAGACAAGATGCAAGGAATCTTAGAAATGTAGAGGTTGTGCAGAGTGTGTTATCTAATAGTGTATGCTAGATAAAATAAAGAATGAGGTTAAGGATTAAGGTAAACCATAAAGTAGTGGAATACTGTTTTAAAAATAGGAAAAGAAAAATACCAGGTATATTTGAAAATACATAGTAGGTATATTGAATAAAAATATTGGTCAAATAATAAGACTAAAAGATGTTTTGTTATACTTGAAAATAATGTTTCTGGACCATTACGTACCAAGTTAGCCAAGATTGTCAAAGCAGTGATACTTAGAGGATTTCTTGATATGCTTTTCAAGTAATTTCTTAAACTCATTGAGTGATGCATATGATCTAATGTCGTGAGATATTTTGTCCCAATATTCTGAAGTCATTTTAAAAGAGAACCACTTGGCTTTGTTGTGGTGTAGGGTGGCCTAATAAGGAGGTAGGAATCTGAATGTCTGAGTGTTTAGGATGTGTTTTTTATTGAAGAAACTTTAAGTGGCGGATAGTAGAGCTTGTTCAGCAGTTTGTAGGCCTGAGTGTTCCTTATCATAATGCTGTAGTGTTCTGAGATGCATTAAAATACAGTAATCTTAGAATTTTATTTTCAGTTCCATGGTAAACCTGTATATTTTGGGTAGAATGTAATGGCATGAGTGGGTAGGCATACTCTAACCTAGGAAGTATCTTGCCTTCACTCATTTATTTGAGGGAAGGTTTGTTGTCAGTCTGTAGAAAACTGCCATTATATCTCCCATTTTCTAAAACATCAACTCCAACTCTTTTTGTATATTTCAGACCTATGTCATGTCCACCAACCATGTGACAACATTTTGGTTTCAAACACAGCAGTGTTTCAACAAATACAGAATTCTGACTGCCAGCATGGCTTCAAACCAGTAAAGCTTCTGCAACGCTAAAAGATAAAATTTCAACAAACACAAACAGTAAAGTCTTGTTATTATAACAAAGATCTATCTCACATTAAGCTGCTACTTCTTTTTTGAGATGTTAGCATATGAATACTTTGGAAATATTCATGTTCTCTAGCCAGAAAGTACCTCCATAACAGAGTTTAAGGTCAAGGTTGAAAAGATCATTTTTAGACCTTAGTATATCTAGGCTGGAGTATCAAATATATGTGTGATGTCCGCACTCTGGGCCAGTAATTAAGGAGCATAAATCCTCACCACTAGCATTAAAGAGGGATGTTCACTTGCAATACAAATGAATACACTCAATATTTCCAGATGCAGAACTCTCTGCATCAAGCACAATTTCCTTTAAGAGCACACAGGACACACATTCAGTCCAGGGTCTGGATTTCTCTAACTGTCTCCCTCCAGACCACCAATAAGACTCCCCACTAGTATAGATATAGGGTTGAGACCTCAGCCAAGTGTCCAAGCCAAGTCCTTCAGTACACTCTCTGTGAAACCAATGCTTCATGTCCCTGCTCTAAGTAGCTAACACACACACACACTGTGAGATTTGACTTACAAACACACACACACACACACACACACACACACACACACACACACACACACACACACACACACACACACACACACACACACACACACACACACACACACACACACACGCACACACACCCCCACACACGCGCACACACACACATACACACACTTGGGAAAAGATGGCAAACATTTACCCACTGTGCCCCCTTCTGCCCAGACTATAAGGTAGTTATCCCTGTCATCAGACATTACAAAGGCAGCTGCCAAAGGGTTCTGTAAAGGTACCCAGTTATACTGAGTAAAATTAGTATCAGGAGGGGCCACAGTGTCACCAATAAATATACATACTCTCAAAATTAAAATATTCTCTAAAGGGACCAGCTACAATGAAAAGTTTAAATATATTTAATAATAAATAATAAAAGGACATGAAATACAAAATACATAAAATATCTATTTACGGTAAACACCAGAGTTCAGTTACAAGAAATATTAAAAATAACACGTGCACAGGTTCCCACAGTTACAGAAAAACAATACTTAACTAATCTCACTTGATTTTCCTGACTAGGATTGCCACCTTTCATTGTGGCTAAAACTGGACCAAAGCCATACCCTTCACAATGTCTGTAACCCCACCCATTTCCACCCCTCTCCTGCCCACTTACCACTCATTTTATGGCATCATCATGATGCCAGCTGATGGGGAACTCCCACTTTTTCTATTCCTGATGCCTTTTTTCTGCTGATTTACTATGCTTTTCTGTAAAAAAAGTATAGTAAATCTGCCGATTTAACAAACTCTAATAGTCTGTTTCTTTTTTTTGAAACAGAAAAATGGAGTTTGTACAGCATTTTCCAGACTACCACAAAATCAGTTTGATTTCTGGGTAGTCTGGAAAAAAATGGATAGGTGAGAACCCTATTCCTGACTAATCTAAAGAGAAATTACACACACATGCACACACACACACACACACACACACACACACACACACACACACACACACACACACACACACACACACCTGGAAAAGGCTGTCAGATATTTACCTGTTCTGCCCCCTTGTGCCCAGACTATAAGGTAGTTATCCCTGCCACCAGAAACTACAAAACCAGATACATAAGGTTCTTGCACAGCTACCCAATTATACTGAGTGAAATTAATATTAATACAAATCGTAATGTTGATCAAACAGCCAGGCTTCAGGAGGGGCCACAGTGTCACCAATAAATACAAGTACTCTCAAAAGCTAAAATATTCTCTAAAGGGACCAGCCGCAATGAAAATGTTAAATATATTTAATAATTAAAATAATAAAAGAACATGAAAATATGAGATATCTATTTACAGTATGCACCAGAGTTTCAATCACAGGAAATATTAAAAATAACACAGTTGGACAGGTTCACGCAGTTGCAGAAAAATAATACTTAACTAATTTCACTATATTTTTCTGACTGATCTAAAGTGTTATTATTCCCTGATTACTTAGTAGAGAAAGGCAAGACGAAATAGGTGAGGAAACCTTCTATGTCAGGTTCCAAGAAACAGACTGCCCCAAGACGTCATTCTCAGCTAATATTAAAACATTATTTCTGTAAAGAATGACATCACATACATCTGGTCATCTGACATGTGGTTCCTATGCAACCCCTATTGCTAGAACTTGCCAGGACTTAGCACCTATATGTCAATAATACACACACAAGTGCTTTGCTCAGATCTGGTGCAGCTTCTGGAAGTCATGAAACAATTACAAACTTCTGCTCCTCCTTCAGAGACTAACAGACCATGCTTCTTTCAGACATTGCTTCTCTGACTTCATTCAAAACTGTGTGATAACATCTTTATGGTCTAGCCAGGTAATTTAATTTCTTAGTATTTCTAAAGTTTGGTGGATTGAGATTAACTTCTCTTCCAGTATCCTCTGTTAGCAATATATACATTTAAACAGTTACAATAATGCATATACATTTCTTTTCTGCCCAGCAGGGCACACAGTTGATACATTTTGAACACAAGCAGCTTTACAAATATTTTTTTCAGCACAAGCATCTGTACAATTCAGTTTGATATACAAATGGCATATAATTCTTTACAAAATTCCAGCTAGCTGTGCTGGCATATGTTACACATCCACTGCCCTACTTCTCCTGGCATAGCTGGTAATACCTCACATTGTCACAATAAGTATTAGGTACTATCCAATGTACAGTATTTGTAAATGTTCTTTCAATCAGACATGCTTTTCAAACCTTGCTATGTGCAGATGCTCTGGTGTTCTGAAATGCTCTTTGTTCCCTTGATATTTTTTAAAAAATCTAGCTTAGCATCCCAGTAACTTATTCAGTTGATGTGGTGGTGAGAGTTGGAAATTAATATCGGTAAAACTAAATGTATCCTGCTGACAGCTGTAAGATACTTAGCATGGTTCTATCTAGTTGTAATAGCCAACATATGAGTGTATCCCCTCTTGAAAACATTGATACTTTTAAATACGTTGGGATCTTCTGAGCCATCTAGAGATGAATGTCTTTAGTGCCAACATCAAGGCACTTGCTTCTGACTTTTGTGTGTCTCTTTCTCCAGAAGCATAGAAAGCTACTGCAATCTAAATATTCATACTATAGGTAAATATTTGCCTCTTATACCTATTTTATTTGCAAATAAAAAAATGCTGTAATTTTTTTTTAAGTATGTAGATTCTTGTTTCATTCAGTAAAGAAAGGAAAAAAGAAAGAAAGACTGCATTACCTTGTCAAGAGCAAGCTCCAGTCTAAATGTGGCTTGACTTTCTTCTTTGTAATGTTCTGTGAAAATTAGAACTGTAAGATCACTACCAACTACATGCAACTAATGTTTATATCTGACAGGAGCCCTATGAAAGAAGTTTGGGTCTATATTATTAGAACGAATGCTTAAATGTTCGAATCTGTAAAAGTTGACCTTAACAGATTGAACACTTAAACATTCTAAATAGTAAAAAAGTATATAAAAAAACATGCAGAAAGGGTTTAGGCAGGGGGGCAAGCCCATGCACCCCTCACACCCCCTGCTACTTAAATATACCAACTCCGAGATTGCACTTCAGTGAAATACAGTGCTGAAATTTCCCATTCCCTACACTGTAGCACAATCTTGGAGTTGGCATATTAAAGTAGGGGTGTGTGGGGGTGCCAGGGGGCTTGCCTCCCTGCTTAAACCCTTTAGTTTTTTTTTCTATTGTATATATATTTTTTAAATTTTTGTAAAATTTCGATCACTTAACTGTTCGATCTCTAAAGGTCGACCTTTAGAGATTTGATCATTTAAGCGGTCAAGCATCTAATATAGACCCAAGAAGTTCTACTCAGTAATGCATTAATTATTCCATTCCAAGAACTAGACTATAAGAAAGAGACTGAAAACAAATAGCACAATTTGGCTATCCAAAAAGAGTAGAATGCTAATGCAGGGTAGAGAAAAAGCATGGAAAGAATGGCAAAAATATAAAACACCTCAATATCATGATAACTTCAGAATGCTTGGCAATCATACTAAAAAGGCAAACAAATGGAGAGAGAAAACTATCATATAGTAACTTTCAGAATAATACTAAACACTACCCTAAAAATTTTGGACATCCATCAAAGAAATGTTACATACCAGGCAAAAATTCAACCAGAACCCCCTCTCCAGATAACTCATCACTCAAAACTAGCATCTGTAACCAAGGATTCCTCAACATATAATCGCAAACCCTGCCCAAAAGCCACATATCACCACATCCACTTTCATCTTCAAACCTGCTTCTACAGCATATAAAAAAAACTACTCTTAAACAAAATTAACCTGTGCTCTTCTTCAGCTGATGACCTTCCAAGTGAGTACTTAAAACAGCAGCCAATAGCATTGCCTATCCTGTCTCAATCTTTATAAATAGTTCAGTCTAGGAATCCCATGTTCCCTCTCTTTGGAAAAGTCACACATTATCCCTCTGCATAAAGGAGGAAATTCAACAGACATTAATAACCTTAGACCTATAGCAATCTTATCTCCCCTCACCAAAATACTTGAAAAATGTATTCAAAAACAATTGTTAGACTATCTCCTGCAGGAAGAACTCCTATGCCCTACACAATGATGCTTCCTTCTCACAGTACTAGCACTACCCTTCTAACCTATATAGATAATGTCAATAAAGCTAGAGATAATGACAGACTAGTAGTTTACTTATTTCTAGACTTGTCTACAGTCTTTGATACAGTTTGTCACAGCAAACTTCTACTTCAGATGTCTTCACTAGGTCTCTCTCAGCCCACTCTTCTGTGGTTCAAAAAGCTACCTGTCCAATAGGTATCAGTCAATAAAATGGCACTCCATGGTCTCTCCTTACCTCCCAGTCACCACCGTTGTACCATAAGTTTCTACCTTTAACATTTTCACCAACACCCTCTATACTTGCACACAATAGGCCACTCTAATACAATATGCAGACAATTCTACTCTCATTTGCATATCTGACAACATGGTACACCTTCAAAAAATTACCCAGACTCTCCCAGTAATCAAATGTCAGTAAATAAATAAATAGATAGACTTAAAGGAAGTTAACATGCTTTCTCTGCACTAATCCTATTTGTTTGGTACTCTAAATTTTGTTATTAGGCATTATGAATACCATAAAGGATTAATTTCAGATCTAATTTACCTTCTTGTTGAAAAATCTGCCTCTAAATGTAGACTCCATCTTTTAAAAAGTTTTTCAGCTTACCAAGAGATGACTCATACCCTAGTCGGTGATCAGCAGCTTTTCACTTTAACTACTCAGAGGCTTTGCTGTACTTGCCATGATCACATATTTGTAACAATGCAGTGGTTCTTCATTTCATATAAGGAACATAAACATTTTGTATTGTTACACAGTAAACATACTCAGCAGTGTTGCCTCACAGTAAGACATTGTCCTGTTCAATTCTCAGCTAGAGCATCTTCTGTGTGGAGATATACATGAATGGGTGTACCTTTGTTGAAGGTTGTGCATCAGAGCCGGCAACTCGGTACGTAAAAATCTACTGCCAATCATTAGCGGATAGGAGTTCTGCTGTGGCGACCCCTAACTGGGAAAAGCCGAAAGACACAACAACAACTCAATAGACATACTCACTATTTGCTGTTGGTTTTGCCACATTTCTCATTTGATATGTTTGAAGTACAAGTTAAAGAAAAACACAACTTAGACTCCAAGACTTAAAAGTTTGTCTATTGTATTTGATGTAATTGCTTTTGCAGTCTTCTGGTTCTGGTTTGTAATAATTTTAACAGATACACAGTCCATGATTATCATGCTTCCAGAGACAATAAGTGAAGATTTGTGCAATACAAACTTAATTTTAAGACTCACAAAGTGTAGGGTGTGGTGATGTAGAATCACAAAGCACAAACAGAAAACTGAATTCAAATGACACATTTCATATTTCTGTACAATATGCTGACCATCTACTGAATATGACAATTTAATTCACATTTTTTCCATTGCACTGTAAATTTCTTAGCGCTACAATTACTTAAAAATATAGTTCTGACAGAATGGCCAGATAAGGAAAGGTTCCATTACCATTTCAAGTCTACCAGATTCAGTCTGATGAAATTCATGAGTGACAAGAGTAACGTTCAAATCCAATACAGGGATAGTAACAAACCAGCTACACATTGATCTCATGTTGGACAGAATGCATGAACTATACACAGACATTGTTACATGTTAATAAAAGGCATGTGGCATAAAGTTCTGAACAGGAATATCCTGTGATATTGAAGTTATGTCAAAAACATGTTCACAAGATTCTGGTTCTAAAACTGAAATAATTCAAAATGAAATTTATAATATAATCTGTTGGTATTTCTGAGGTAACATACTGGTGAGTATCTTACTGATAATGACTGTTACTACTACTATAACTACTACTACTATGACTGTTACTACTACTACTACTACTACTACTACCTCTACTATTACTGCTACTACTATTCCCACTACTATTGCTGCTGCTATTACTGCTACTATTGTTACTGCTACTCCTCCTACTACTACTACTACTGCCAGTACTATTAGTACCAGTAATACTACCACTACTAATGCTATTACCACTACTATTAATACTACTAATGCTACTATTACAACTATTGCTACTATTACTGTCACTACTACTACAACTGATGATACTACCACTACTACTAGTACTATTGCAACCACTACTAATATTACCCCTACTATTACTGCTACTGTTGCTGCCACTACTACTATTCCTGCTGCTACTACTACCACCACTATTACTGCTACAACTACTACTAGTATTACTACTACCACTACTACTATTACCACTATTACTACTGCTACGAGTACTACTACTAATACTATACTACTACTGCTACCACTACTACCACCATTATTAGTATTACTACTACTATAAATAAAAGTGTGTGGAGGTCATATAGCTGGAAGATTCCACCTCATAAACTGTCATCACTTTTATGAATTAATTTTTTACATATTATGGTATCCTTGAATCACTTATGTATGATAATGGTTCACAGTTTTTCAGCCACAAATTCTGAGCATTTTTACAACACTGCAAATTTTATAACATTGTTTCTTCAATCTATCCTTAATCAAATGATTGAGATGAGTGAGATATCCAAACAGTGTAGGATATCATGAAAAATATATATTGATATCTCTAAACTGGATGGTTATATTTACCTTCATGAAAACATAAACATACCATAACAACCCATAGTACTTTCATCTTCATAAAAGTTGAGGATGTGTGACAAAAAAGTTTTTATTTATTTATTAGGATTGGTAACCAGAACAGCAGACTGATCTGTATGGACTCTTCAACCATCACCCTGGGATATTAACACAAGTGATATGTAATCCTAAATTACAAGAATAATATTTATATACAAAAATGTATATTTATGCATACTGTTAATGCATAACATCATAGTAATGGCTAACATATTGAGAAACATGCACGTTTAGTAGTAATTGAGGAGTGATAGTTTTATGTAGATGAGAAACTAGATAATTGGAATGCAATATATTTATTATAGTAACACACTGTGTTCTCTTTCAGCTAGAGAAAATGCCATGCATGCAGTGCACATGGCAGTAAGGTAACAGGAACATAAATATTACTAAGACATAGAATCTAAGACTTCACCTATGCTGAGACTCAGAGAAACTGCAAGAATCCAAAATCTAGGTGATAAACAGTTAAACTAACAGGAAACTGTTGTAATTAGTCATGGAAATATGCTGAGGTCATAGGATGTCAACAGAAGGAAAGCCTGAATTTGAAATGTTATAGAAAGCATTTGGAAAGTACCAAACTGTTCTCATCTCAGTGTAATGAAATAACCATGAAACTACCACTTAAACACATCTTGTGTCAGGAAGTCCAGTAGTTACCTTATTCAGAAACTCTTCCAGCAAATGTATCACACGTATATCCTGATTATGACCATGTAACACGCAGTTTCAACACCTGCAAGATTTGATGATGAGGACCAACCTGATGCTGTACAAATACAGATGCATCCACTGAACCTATAACAACAACATCATCACTTAATAGTGACTGCAAAATGTATAGATATGCCAAAGGCATTAGAAAGCTGTCCAGATGGAATGAGTTGGTTGCATTTTCTGACAGCAAGTAA
This sequence comes from Protopterus annectens, assembly GCF_019279795.1. Classification (NCBI taxonomy): domain Eukaryota; kingdom Metazoa; phylum Chordata; order Ceratodontiformes; family Protopteridae; genus Protopterus; species Protopterus annectens. Next base: position 1,598,212,606 of record NC_056725.1, on the reverse strand, counting down.
TCAGATCATGACACATTTATTAAACTATTGCCACTTTTATGGTGCTTGATGTATGTTCATTGATGTTACTGAACATATCTTGGGCATTTAAAGGCTTCAGATCATGTACATACGTCATGTGACATCCCTGTTCTATTCCATAGTGTATATTAAACTTAAGGGTGGAAGTGATATGTCGACTATGCCTAAGTTCAAGTTATGTTAAAATGTTTTTGTATGAGGCATTCTAATATTGTTACTAAGTTATGCACGTATACTGAACATTGAAGTCTATTCAGAATGCACATTATTTAAAACATAGCTAAAACTTTACCTCGCACATCAATGTGCGATCTTTTCCTGCACATCTTCAGGATAAATGCCACTGTTATCCTTAGCTTGTCAGATCATCAAACCATTTCTCTTCATTCAAAATCCTATATCCACAATTAGTCGTCATAATACCTGACTAACATCTTCCAACTATATACTTTATTTTGTGACAGTGCTCACCTCGATCCTCTATAATTCTAATAAAAACCTTATAATAGACCTATATATAAATGTCTCTGAATCTGATTTATACCCTACCTCTTAACTAAAATATTAATATTTTCTGCCCTACCTAGTTTCTTTCCTCACCTCCATTTCTTCAGATTTATAACACTTATAACAAAATCTAATATTTATCTGAAAAACCCACGAATACACTTCTTTAAATACTCGGTAATCCGATCTGGTAATGCTTAAGTATCTTTTCAACTGCAATTAGTTGCCTGTACTTACATGTGAATGTTGCCTCTACTTCTATATAAATGCAATCTAATTAGCCAATATATGTGTAATCATGAGTGGATTTCATTTAATGTCTGTTCATGTATATTACTGAATGTCTGTTTAAGGATCTACCTGAAAAGAATGAAAGCTGAAAACGCCAACAACAAGAAGACCGACACCAGAAGACTCACACCATAAACGACCAACAGTCCAGAATCCCGACACTGAAAACACCGACATGCGAAATGAGTGTGACCGTGTAAGTATACGATAGTGACGGACATTAGGGTTTGGGTGTAGGTAAGATAAGTGTGCGTTAGTGACGGACTTTAGGTTTAGGGTGCAGCTAAGTGTGCGATAATGACGGACTTTAGGGTTAGGGTGCGGGTAAGAAGTGTGCAATAGTGACGGACTTTAGGGTTAGGGTGCGGGTAAGGTAAGTGTGCAATAGTGATGGACTTTAGGGTTAGGGTGCGGGTAAGGTAAGTGTGCGATAGTGACGGACCTTAGGGTTAGGGTTTGGGTTAAGGTTAGTGCATAGATAGTTGTGTATGTAAGGTTTAGTGTAGGTTTGTAAGGTTTTTGGTGTGCTTGTGTTGTGTGTGTGTTTTTCAGAAATGGATTTGTTTTGTTGAGTTTCAGGATTGTGGTTTGTCGGCCATTTAAACTGTTGGGTATTTCAACTTTCTTTCTTTTCATGTCTGTGTTTTCATTGTCGTGCATTTTGCTTGTCAATCATTTCAAGTAGATCCCTGTTTAAACATGTTTATTAGTGTAAAACAGTCAAAAAGATACACTGCTGTCAGCTGAATACAGAATCTTAAAACTTTTGTTTTAAAAGTCACGTTTTATTCCAGAAATAAAAACTGATTTAGCACTTTCTTCCCCATACACTGGGACTTCATCAGAATCAATTTAATTAACCACCAGCACACATATATGTCATTGTAAACTGGCTAATAATTAACCATTTTAAAATTATAATAAACCATTTTAAAATGTAAAGGTTTTAGTCAATTTACTATGATATATAATTGTGCTGGTGGTTAATTAAATTGAATATGATGTAGTCCCAGTGTGTGGGGAGAAAAGCACTAAATCAGTTTTTATTTCTGGAATAAAACATGACTTTTAAAACAAAAGTTTTAAGATTCTCTATCCAGTTGACAGCATGTATCTTTTTGACTGTTTTACGGTTTCTGGTCGCTGTGTCAGCACATAGTGGATGTTTATTAGTGTGTGAGAGCTTTTCTGCCTGGGCCTCCAATGAAATGGGATTTTTGTCTAAACCCAGTTGGGCAAACCCAGTAAACAAAATAAAATAAAATAAGTACCATATTTACTGTTTTGCATTTGTGCCCCTGTGGCCTGAGTCATGCTTGAAAAGGGTCCTCAGACCAATGCTGTTAGAGCATTCCTTGTCCTACAATATGAACTAATAGAAGAGTTTGTTTGGAGACAGTGGTTTCATTCTATTTCAATCCAGTCTGATCATATTTGAAAAATGTCCACATGGATCAGTATACAACTTGGTTATCAAGCAAAAGATAAAAAATATCAATTAATGCATTATTAGAGCAAAATGAAAAGTGATCTATGCCTGGCTTATAAAGCATCTTCTGATCCAGTACAGATGTACTTGCTGAGCATTGACAAGTTTAACAGTGTTAGAAATAACCTGATCCAAGGACCTAAACCTCATTTGTAACATAAGCAAGACATGTTGGTTGGACAGATATGTGTCTCAAGGACTACTACTACGTTGGAGCAAGCTTTCCATCCATATGAAGCAAAGTTCATCCTTCACTGTATTCAAATCTAAACTGGACAAATGTATGGGAAACCAAAATTTTATCCATGGTCTTGCACATATCCCCCATTGCACAGAGGCAGCTCGTAAGTTTTATATTTATTTATTTATTTAATTAATTAATTATTTATTTGTCTTTTGTTGACTGGGTTAGTTCAGCTGGGTCAAGGACCCATTTTCAGTGGAGAGCTGAGGGGAAAGGCTCCACAAAAAAATTATACAGTATAAGAACAAATACATAAAATATTGACAAGATATAACAGCAGACATATATGCAATATACAAGAAATAGAAGACTGCAGTATAATACCAAATAAAGAAAATGTTGACACATTATAATAACAGGTAAATACACAGTATACACAAGAAACAAGTATATAATGAAGAAATATACAATAACAAGAAAACAATGCATAGGGTACAAAGCTTATGTGCACAGTGTTCAAATAGTAAAGGTTGACATACTGACTATGCAAAAAGCAAAAAATACAGAAATTATGCCTGATTAAGAGTTGTAAGGTTGAAGTAGATATAGTAAGAAAAGAGTATTAGTAGTGAGGAAGGAGAGAAACAAAAAGAGAGTCGATTTTAAGGAAATGACAAGCAGTAAGAGAAGAAAGCAAGGAGATAATTACAAAGGAGGAGAGAAATGATGGTGAGATTAACGTACATGGATCTTTAGTAAGGTGAAAGAAGCAATACATCATCTAAGTTTTCTAAAAAAAAGGAAACCAAGGTAAGGACATATTAAGCGAGAATGAGTTAGGTAGGGTGGTAGCAAGAGCAGGAAGGTGAATTAGTTAGGAGTTTTTTAATTAAGATTTAAAGAGCCAGATAGATGGGATACTAGTATTTGTACATCAATCTGCCTATTGTTTTATTTGGTTTGTAGATATGGAGCAGGAATTGTTCTAAGCTACGAAGAGGACATGTAGGTATGTAGAGGAATGTGACTAGAGAGGGGCAATCTGAGGGTTTGTTAATAAGTGATTGGGCCATTTGTAGCTGAGATAGTTGCAGGAGTTGGGGAACTTCAAGCCAGTGTAGTTGTTTGAGAGCGAGGCAGTGGTGAGTTTTATAGGGGAGGTTATAGGCAAATCTAGCAATTTGGTTGTAGGTTTGTTCCAGTTTGGCTATGAGGTTGGCTTAGAGGTGGGTAAATATAGAGGATGAGTATAGTAGGCAAGGGATAGGTAGGCTTGGGCAAGAGCAATCTTCAAGGGAGTGGATGGAAATGTTTTGTTTCTATACAGTAGGCCAAGTTTTTTGTTTGTTTTTTTTTGATGCAATGTTGGATGTGAAGGTCGAATTTTAGTTGGTTGTCTATTGTGATGCCTAGGAGTTTGGTATGGTAGTCGGTGTGAATGATAGTGTTGTCTATTGAAGAGATACAGAAGGAGGAACTAAGGCTGGAGATAGACATAGGAAGAAAAAGAAGTAATTTAGTTTTGTTAGGATTAAGGATGAGTTGGTTATTAATTAAGCAGTGTTCAATGGAGTTGAAAGAACTCTGAGTGAGGGTGTGAAGATCAGTTAGGTTATCACAGCAAGTAATAACAGTAGAATTGTCTGCTTATTGGATCAGTGAGGATGTGCAGCAGGCTGAGTGCAGATTGTAAAGATGTTAAAGAGTAGAAGCCCTAAGACAGATCCTTGAGGGACCTCTTTTTGGACATATAGGAAAGGACATTTGCCATCTAACAGATTGTTGTCTGTTGTTAAGATAGCTGGAAAACCAGAGAATAGTGGAGTAGGAGAGGTTGAGATCAGATAGTTTAGATAGGAGCTTGGGGTGTGAGACAGTGACAAATGCCTTGGAAAGGTCTAGGAAAAGACATGACACAAGTTTATTGTTGTCTCTAGCCTCAGTGACAGACTGGGTAAAAGATAGGAGTGATGTGGTAGGGCTATGGTGTGGCCTGAAGCCATGTTGAGAGGGGGATAAGAGATTTTCTTGAAGTAGGTATTTGAAAACTTGTCTATGAATATATTTCTCTAGGAGTTTTGAGAGAGGGGAGAGGATGGCTATGGGCTGATAGTGGAAAGGCTCTGTGGAGTTACCTCTTTTGTGAAGGGGAATAGTATAGAAGGATTTCCAGATATCAGTAACAGTGGATTTTTTGATAGAGTGGTTGATAAGGATAGAGATGGGATATGCAATAGTACTGGCTACAAGTTTGAGAAATTGTGGTGCAGTTTATCAAAAGAGGGTGAACATGGTTTAATTTTCAGTACAAGGGATTTTATATAGGCTGTGGAGATGAGTTCTAGGATAAAGGCATTAGGGATGCATGGGCTGGGGTGGTAGTGGATAAAGTTTCCTTTAGGTCAGGTGGGTTGGTTTATAGATGGAGTCTATGAAGTAAGTGTTGAGTAAAGTGGCAGTTTTGAGCGGGTGTCTTACTGGGGAATGGGTTTGGAGTGGTAGGCTTTCCTGGGTGAAGAATCTTGTTCATGGTCTGACACAATTATTTTGGGTTTGAGTGGTGTGTAGTTTAGGCTTCCTGATAGAAGTTTTTTGTCCTGAATAATGTGGGCTTTTTCTGAGGTTTCTTATGTCTTTGAATTTAAAGACGGGCAGGATTTTGACTTTAACCATTGCTTCCAAGTTCTGTCTCTAAGTTTCATTAAAAAGAAGGTGTTTTGGAGACCCAGGGAGTGGGATTTGTTATGATTCTAATTTTTCTAATGGGTGCTAGGATATTGAGTATGTTAAGGAAAGTAATTTTGAACTCAAGAACAGCATCGTTTAGAGGAAGGTCATAGAGATATGACCAATTAACTAGAGAGAGTTGGTGGATAAAGGTTTCCTCATTAAAGGTTGCCAGTTTCTGGCATTCTCTACAGAGGTGGAACTTGGTGGAATGTAAGAGCAGCCTCTGAATGAAGGTAGGGAGGTGGTCACTTAAGGAGTCTGATAAAGTGGTAGGATTTTGATAGTGGCTGGAATAGTATACTAGTATCCAATCTACAGTTGAGGGTGTGTTTTTTTAGTACAGGTGGGGGTAGTGATATGTTAGCTGAAACCATAGTGATTGATACTAAGAGTAGGAGAATTTGGTGACAGTTTATTCCAATCAGTTTTGACATCATCTAGAATGATTGTCTCTTACAGCAAGTGTTGGAATGTCCAGGCTAGAATTGATTCTAGAATAGGTATATTGTTGCCAGGAGGAATATATATGGCAGCAATAGCAAATCATTTGTATGGGGTGAGGTGACAGTTAAGAATCATAAGCTCGGCTGGTTGAAAGTCTGGGAGGGGGAAAGAGAGGAGGTGGTTAAGTAGCTCTGAGTAGAGGATAGCAACACCACCTCCTTTTTTGGTTAGTCTGTCCTGACAGAAGATGTTATAACTGGGGGGTAAGATTTCAAACTTGGAGATATGAGGTTTGAGCCAAGTTTCAGAAAGTGTTAAGATGTGAGTAGAATGATGGACTACCCAACCATGTAACTCCATTATTTTATTGGCTAGACTTTGTAGGTTTATGGAGTAGATAGAGATGCGTTTTGTTAGGGAGGGGGGTTGTTGATTAACAGTGGGTGAGTTAGAGGGAGTGGGAGCTATGGTGGGGAATAGGCCAGTATTGGGGGGGATGTTTCCATCAAGCAGGTGGGTTGAGAAAAGAAGATTGGGTTTAGTAAAAAATAAATAGTGTTTAGAGGTTTTTAATATATATTTAGGGGAATATGGGGAAAGAATGAGATGTTTTATTTTGTAGATCTGGGTGTAGGAGGTATTATAGAGTGATGGTGATATTTGAAAAGGTACAGCAGTATGGTAGGATGCAGTGTCATGTGAAAGAGTGGGAGATGGTGAGAAATAGAAAAAGATTAGAGTGATAAGAAGATAAGCATGAGAGGATGAGGAGAAAGGGGGTAGGAGGAAGTAGGCTAACATGTCATGTTGTCAATATATTTTTGGTGAGGCAGGTAGAAGAGAGAGTGCCGAGGTTATAGAAGGTAGTTGAAATATTGTAATTAAGGTAAATAGGGGGAGGTTTGAGTAGGTGAAAGCAAAAATAAGAAAGGTAATAGGTTGTTGAGGAGCAAGAAGGAAAGAAATAGTAGTGTGGGAGTGATATGTAAGTGGATGGGGTGAGAATTGTAGCAATAATGGTTTTATAGTAGATTTTAGAGAGAAGAAGTAATAACAGTGTGGACTGGAGTTAGGATAGGGATGGGGTATAATGGTTGCTTGGAGAAGGTAGACGTGGGGGATGGGGTGGTGGATTGTAGATTGGTAGGGGTGAGAGGGAGTTTACTGGAAGAAAGGTGTAGTGGGAGGGGCCAGTGTAGTTGAAATGTGGAGGTAGTGGGGCTGGGTGGTATTTGGTGGCAGGGTAGGGGAGAGGAGTGAAGCCTGAGTGTAGCGAGGGCGAATGGAGCGGGTTGGTCCGGGACAAAGCAGAGGAAAGAGACAAAGCAGAGGAAAGAAGAACTAAAGAAAACAATCAGTCAAGCAACAAAACACACCTAAACACAACTATATACCCTAGATAATTTGTCCTATCAATTATATATGGGAATACCTGACTATCCTTAAGAATGCCTCGTGAAGCCTTTTGTCCAGTAATAATCTATGAACCTGTGAATCTATAAAATGGTTAGATATAACTTTGCAAACTCTTGAGAAATATGTGATAGAATGGCAAAGTCTAGGAAACATCAACAATGCACAGATTTTGCCAGTCAGTAACAGTTACTGGGATGTATGGGATACTTGCTGCAGCTATAGCCCATGAACCTAGCATGATATCTACCAGCAGATACCACAGATCAAAGCAGACCACAGCAATATTACACATCGCAGAATAATGACCATACACAGAAACAGTGATTGTCTGGTCCATTAGCTTAGCAACCTTCAATCAATGAATACAGCTTCAGTTCAAATACCATTATGTAACTATTCTGATTCCAAGTTTATAATTAAAGCCACCAATTTCTCATTGAACATGATACATAATTAGCATTTCCTTCTTAACAACAAAATGTACCTTTCTTTCTGCTTATGAGTTATTCGTTACGTATTTACTTCTGAGACATATGATTTATCATACCTTCATTTCAATTCTCAATTGTTCTGGCTATACCAATTTCAAAGAGTTTTGACATAAAAAAAATAAATAAATAAAAGCTCATTAGAAAGGCAATTACAGAAATACATGCACATATTTGAGGCACAGGCAATAATGTCCTTCCAGCCGGTCAATATACCAAAAACATTTTTTTCCAGATACTGCATGAGTCTATAGGGGTTTCAGATGTTATTTCCACAAAAGTATAATTGTAGCTTTCATACCCAAAACTATTTAGAATTAGGTTTTTTCACATTTTCATAGTAATAGTATTAAAATAATTTCAGCATTGACAACATTACAAGTTAATGCATTATACTTCCGTATTTATTTTCTGTAACACTAATTACTTGTCACTCTCTTCTCGCTCTCTCTCTTTTTTATTTCCATTTACCTCTATACCCATATATTGAAAATTGGAAAAATCTGAATTATGCTGCTGTTTAAGTTGCTGATTATTTTCCACAAGGTATAACATTAAACAAGGAAATCTGCAAATTATTTTTTGAAAAACAATACATTTTAAGCATTAGGTGTGGGATTTAGTAAAGATTGAACATTTAGAAATTGAATGGATACTTAAAAGAAGTTATTTAAAATATGTTGTGAGATAACCTTATCCTTGCATTTAATAACATACATTCTGGGCCCGTGTCAAGGAATCGCAGTCACAGCTCTATCGCTGAGGTGAAAATAGCTTGCAGGAGAAGGGGGTGGGAGGGGGAGGGAGCAGGAAGGCAGGAAGTTAGTTATCAGGAAGGGGAGGGCAGTTGTGTAAAGGTAGATGGGTTGGTGGAGGAAGGGCTTTAAAAGGCCACAAGTAGCCAGGCAAGATCTCTTTTCAACAGTAGTGCAGGACAGAGCAGAATAAGGACAGAAGATGCAGTAGCACACAGGAATGAACAGGTGAAGCAAGGGGGAAGTAAGCAAAAAAGTGTTGAGCAAGAATCAGTGAATTCCTGAAAAGTGTTCAGCAGCATCTGGAAATAATGGGACTCACCAAGACTTCAAACTTGAGCTCTTACTACAATGTAAGTGATGTTTGGTTAATTTCTTACACACACTTTTGTAAGATAAATCATGTTTTCTGAATTAGCTGTATATAAAAAATTGCTACTTAATTGATGTTTTAGTGCAAAGTAAAGCATGTTTTGGTTGATCATTATACAGTGTGTGTGCGTGTGTGTGCGTGTGTGTGCGTGTGTGTGCGTGTGTGTGTGTGTGTGTGTGTGTGTGTGTGTGTGTGTGTGCGTGTGTGTGTGTGTGTGTGTGTGTGTGTGTGTGTATGTACACACATATATACATATATAAAGTGAAGGTTCTACTCAGGTGGTGCTTAGTGCAGGGTAAATCAGGCTTGGTTCACTAATTGGTTGGTGCTTAATACAAGATATATTATGTTCTGTTCATTTTAATTATTAATTAAAAAAATAGTTGCTATGATAAACCTAATCTAGGTATTCTGGGATTTACCAGCCAGTTGCAGGTAATGAATGAATAAATTGTTATTATTTGGATAGATATGTTTAAGTAAATATTGTGTGGGTGCACCAAGTTTTAGGTACCCTTTCTGGAAATTCTTTATTTAGGTCCAAATGGCAGAAGTAGCTAGGATGGAAACTCCATAACAACCCCCACTCCAACAATACGAAAAGCACATGCCTTCCAATAGATGATCCTGCAGTTGCTTGTGGTTTATTTATTTACTTGTGTGTGAACTAACACATTTTAAAAACTTAATAAAACAATAAAACAGCAATAGTATGTTGGCAACCCTGTGACTAGGTAGTAGAATATTGTGCCCATTTTAACTTTTTTTATTTATTTATTTAACGTTTATTTACTGGGAAAGTCCTACTTGGAATGAAACCAGTTTTCAGCAGAGTCCTGGCAAAAAATGCTTCAGATGCTTGTCTTTGTGATGTGGGAGGAAACCCACATGAATGCAAGGAGGACATGCAGACTCCACACAGAAGGTACTCCAGACAAGAATCGAATCGGAGAACCTCTTGCTGTGAGATAACAACGCTACTGCTGCACCACCGCACCGTCCAGTGAAGAATTCTGGGCAAAGCCAAACTTTAAGGAGAGACAAAAGCCAAAATCAGGAGAATTTACAAATGTCCTGGTTTTAGCAAGCTGCAGCAAACCAAGGATATAGTTTATACTTCTGAAGGTAGAAGGTTATATTAGTGCAATACACCATAGAAACTTTCAGAAAGGAATGCAAACTTAAAATTATTTTCTGTTTGTAGTCTGCTATTTCCCAAGTCATATGGCCCTTATTTTTTTAGTGTGATCACAGACTGAGACAGTTTCAATGACAGTTTTATTGTCTCTGAAGGCATTCTCATGGTTGGTGACAGCCAGATTCATGATGTTGCAACAGACATGAACAAGAGTAAAGAAAGTAGGCAGGTGGGTATTAAGGAAAGCTTGATAAGGTAGTAAGTAGCAAAGGTAGTATTTGCAGTATAGCTTAGTGGGAGTAACTGCTGCAGATATATGGCTAAGGCTTAGCAGTGGTTAATGGGTGGGTGAGGAACACTCAATCCATGGACTTAAACCTTATGTGCAACAGAAATAAAACCTGCTGGAGGGATAGGTGTGTGTCTCAAAAGCTTCCCCTTCTCTGAAACATGCTTCCCATCCATGTAAAGCAGAGTTCATCCCTGCACTTATTTAAGTGAAACTTGGATCAGTGATGAGAACTGTAAATATACATATCCCTGGTTTGACATCTACGTTGCTGTTAGAGAGAAATAAACTCGTAAATGCTCAGCCAACCATGCCAGAGTATATATACCTTCACAAAACACAGGGGAATCAAAACCCAGCAAATTTTAATGGGAAGCATGGCTAGGCTTAATAAGGCCTCTTTGGTCTATAACCTAGTATTCACTGATACTATGTTAGTTTTTAACCGTGTTTTCCCATTTGTGACACATGCTACTAATATTTCCTCTCTCTAGTCAGGCTTCTCAACAAATGTATAACTCAATACTGTATCATAAAAGAACAGGTTAGCCAGACAGCAACTTGTTGATGGAAGACACAGACCTAGGAAAGCTGCAATCTCCTCATCCTCACAGAGTTCAGGTTCACCTTCACCTACAACCTAATCCCATTCTCACCCACCACCATGTTAAAACTATACTTTCACACACCTGCTTACACATACCATCCCATGTCATTGCATCTATACTTTCTTATTCTTGCCTACTTGCATACACTATCCAGTCCAATTCATATCAGTCATATATCATTCCTTTCTACTTACAACACACTAAGTTAGTTTTAAATGATATAACATTAACTCTTTCCATTGTCTTACAATGTTTCCCTTCTCACTCCAAGTTACCTACCCTCTCTTTTTATTATGAAACAGATAACACACTACCCTAATTCTCCCTCATGTTTCAGTCTTTTTCCTTCAACACATGCTTTCCCCTTCTTCTCCTTCTTCCTTTCACCTCTTCCATTCTAATTCACCATCCTACAGTGCATTTATTCCTTCTTTTTCTTTACCTCCCATCATTAAATCCTTCTCTTCCCATTCTAGCTTTCAGGCTTTCCTCTAGTCTAGATGTCAAAGATATCAACATGCACTCATTAACCTCTAGGGTAATTAAATTGGAGTGAGTGTTGGACAGTGTATCACAATCACTGTTACACCACACTTCCTATGCACTAGAAGGCATATAGTACAACATAGTCTTGCCACACACTAGGATTGGCTAAGGAATTTAACCACAACTTTAACATGCATTAGATGGCACACAATACTTTAGCGTGTTTCTTCTGTCAACACATATAACAAAACTGCTGCAACTGTTTTGTTTTTCCTCTCCCTCCTCTCCTATGTTGGAGCTCATAAAACAAAACTTCTGTAATTAGTTTGGGTTATTCTGTCACTTACAGTAAACTTTACTAGCATACCTTCTCCTTTTAACCTCTTATCTTTTCCTTTAGTTAACTTCTGCACATCATGACCTTTGTGACCGATGGAAGGGCAACAGTACTGATAAGAACAGCTATTTGCATACTAACAAACTCTCTTTAAGTTATTGATACTTGCCCACTACAATGCACACCCTCTGCAATTCCTGAACAAAATGATCCCCACAAAAACAGAATTAATATCAATCACTAGATGTAGAACAACTACTGAAAAATGTAATGTTCATGTCCTATAAACAGTTCAACATTCAAGTTGTACTATTACATCAGCGTATATGGTTCACACTAAAAAATTCTAGCAAATGATGCCTTACATCTGTAATAATTATAGTTTATGTTGTTATACACCTTTACCCGTGACCTCAGTGCCTATAAACATCTGCCTTGCTCTAATGAAGTAAGTTTCTAGGGAACAGTATAACTCTCTTAGATACAGTCAGGATATAGTAAAGCTTAGTTTAGATGTGTTTCTTTATTCTGTGTGAGCCTGTACTGCAATTTTATTTCAAATATTTCCTGTGGTTTTGAACTCTGATGCCACTGTGAATATATACTTAGTATTCTCTTTTCTTTTATTTATTATTAAATATATTTAAACTTCTCATTGTAGCTGATGTATGCAAAGATATTTAAGTTTTCAGAGTACTTGCATATTTATTTGTTGACACTGTGTGGGCCACTCCTAATAGCCTTGGTCTTGGTCAAACTACCATTTGTATTAATATTAATATAACGCAATAAGATTGGACACCCTTTGTTAAGGGCCCTAAAGTAGGTGACAAGGAGTGACTGGTGGCAGTGAAAACTACCTTAGTCTAGGCAGAAGGCGGCATAGCTAGTAAACCGGTGCCAGCCTTTCCCAGGTGTGCATCAGTGTAAATCAAACCTCAAAGAGTGTGTGTGTGTCAGCTACTTGGGCAGGGACACAAAGCACTGGATGGAGAAAGAGGGTGTTGGAGGTCTTGGCTTGGTCACTCAGCTGAGATCTCAACTCTATAGCTGTCACAATGTGGAGTCTTATTAGGTATCTGGAGGAAGAGGGAGAAAACAGCCCTGGACTGGCTGTGGTCTCTGTGCTTTTAAGGGAAATTGCACTTGGTGCAGAGTGCTGCATCTGGAAATGCTGTGTGTGTACTTGTCATCCACATCAGTGAACATCCCCCCACTGTTGCCAGTGATGAGGATTGAGGCTCCTTGACTACCGGTCCAGTGGTGGGTCATCACAATGATTTTCATAGTGCTTATCAGGAAGTTAAAGTATTGGAGGGCTTCTATTAATTCTGCTAAAACAATGAATCCTAAAAGTAGGCAGGAAGCATGCATATGCTCTACAAAATACTTCTGGAAGAAAACTAAAATACTAACATACTATATCTGCAGTCCACAAGCAGTAAACACTTCTTCCTAAAAAACAACATTTGCCGAGGAATACAAAAACTATCTTAAAAATCTGCAATCCTTAATCGCAAATTAAGAACAAGACTACTATTAAAAATGAACCCAGTCACACTACTATTCCAGGACCACTATACAGATGCTATTTAGCTGACATAAGTCTCACCTTTTATTTCAAAGAAATTTCTACCATAGAAGTACACAAACTCTTAAATACACTAAGAATTCTGGGTAAAATACATCAAAATTCAGAATTTATTTCTTATAATAGCCTCCCTGTGGCAAGCAGATCCCTTGTACTCATCTTTTAACTTTCCCTTATAGATGAAATAGTAACTTTCCCTTATAGATGAAATAATCCCAGATTCTTTTAATCATACTGTAAGCTTGTCCTTACCCAAAACTGAATGAAGTATCTCCTCAAAAGTTTGAAGACCTTTTGCTAACCTGTGCCCGTCAGTTAAATTTTTGTTCAATGTTAATTCGCAGTCAGTTATGTGAACATATGAGTCAATACAGTGTTTTGTGTGATCAGCAGCATGATATGTGTAAATGCTCTGGAACCTGAACAGCTCTATGCATGGCAACTTGAAAAACATTCAACAACATAAATGATGGCCTAGTCACAGTAGGTATATTCATAGACATGATTCAGGCCTTCAAGACAGTTAACCACATCCTTCTACTAGCCAAACTAGAAAACTTTCAACTTCATATCTTCTGTTTTCAAGTGCTTTAGCAGTTATTTCATAATTAATTCTTACCAGCTTGGCAATAATAACTCTATGTCAGTGGTAGGTGCTATCAACTGTGATGTTCATAGGTTCATAGGTTCATAGGTTGGTACTAGGCTATCAGCCCTAGGACCTATACAAGCCTAGCCATAACAATTCCCTGGCTATTTCTTCCCACACTATTTACTTCCCTGGACCCCTGTCTAGCATGTTTCTCAACACATAGTTATAGGCCCATTACTGTTTTCTGTCTCCCTGTTTTCATAAATGGCATCACTATTGATCTGCCCCAACTAATTATTATCATGTGCAAGAACAACATTCTTCTACCTAAAGCTTGTGATACTTTTTATAAGCTACAGCAGAGTGTACAAGTTGAGTGCTGTAAACTTTGAAACAAGACCTATATAAATACACTTGCATAAATCCCAGAAGATCCAGTATTTTTGCCACTCTGCAAAGAACTGAGTTACCACTCCTTAGACTGAAGAACCCATTTTCAACCAAATACCAGCTGTTAGGCAGCAAAGGTTCCTAGGTCTTTTCATTAGCCATGCCTCACACACAGATACTGTAGTAACTATGGAACTTTCATGGCTGAAATAAAGCTACAGATTGCTGCAGTCTCCCACCAGTTGTACAAACTGCATAGGTAAAACACAGTCTTACACCAAAGCTAGAATATGCCGCCCCCCCCCCACCACCACCACCACCAATTGTTGCATGTCATTCTATTAGTAAACCTACCTTGTACAAACCACAAAAAAATAAAATGTGCAGCTTTGCATTATTAGCTGAACTCCATTCACATCATTGTGTTGTCCTGAAAAAATACCTAGGGTTGCCATACGTAGTAGAACAACTCTTATTCTAAATACCATCTTCTTCAAAGTTATCAAACTACCACATTGCCTCCTACTATGTAACAAACAGATGATTAAAGAAATATACTACATCCTAAGAAGTAACTCCAGTGGCATAAGGTTCCTAGGCAAATTGCATTTTGGCTTTACTGTAAGCGACATAACATTTACAGCCTAGAACAAAACACCTAGTGACATATACCTTCAAAAAACCCTGATAGGCTATAACACAAAACTAAAAGAACAGCTATAGAAAGCATGGATATTTAAATGGATCAAGAATAATGGTTGACATACCTCTGGCCTTATTTCTCTTTTCATTATGGATTCACAGGTATTCCAGTTGTACTGAAATGTACAGAACCATGTTAGCAACATCCTTCATTAAGTATGTACATATTCATTTATGGGCCTTCATTGCTTTGTATACATTCAGCCAGCTGTTATAGTACCTGTGTATATATTTTTGGAGCTTACAAAAATTAATTGTAGTCTTTCAGGTGTACTATGCACATATTCGGTGCAGTATAATAACTTATTGCATTACCTTCTTTCAGAAAACAGTGTGAAATGAATATAAACAAACATTATCTATTGCTCATGCATGAAACAATTTATATGCTGTACTAATTGTTACTGTGCAAAGTTGCGTGATGAATACAACAACCCAACCAAGAAATAAATAATTAAATTAGGGCATGTTATGCAAATACGTATACACCCATATGAATATGTATGAAAAAAAAAGTAAATTAAAATTCAGGTTAGCGGATAATAAAGCACTATACATAATGCAGACTAAAAAAATCTAGCTGCCTGTTACTTTAAACAATACCAATTCAGATTTGTTATATTTCAAAGTTCATATGAGGCTGTTAGATGGGTAATTATTGCTAAGTAATTGGAAACAATATTTATCATGAATTGTCTATTTAATGCAGTTTTGAATAAAAATTAAAGAAATTCATGAGACATTAATAGAAAACAGAAACAATGCTGCACATTTTCTCTGAAATGAAATACATCGAGGTAGCAAGTTTAATGAGAAAATGATGGAGGTAATTATGAATATTTAATTAAAGGGGTACACAATGCTGTTCAAAATGAATTTATTCCTAATGACTAGAGGCTGCTGTGAATTTTCCTAACAAATCAGGGGATACATTTTTGTTGCTTTAAATACAATTGCAAGGGTAACTGCCATCCTAATAACCTCCAGTGTTTGGATTACATTACAGTATACCCCCACACATGCATGTGCAGTAAGCCTTAATTGTTACGTTACTCAGTGTGATCTCAACAAAGGTGAAGTACAACACATTAGGAAACCAAAAGAACATAAGTCTGAAGTATGATTAGATCCAGATTACATTTCCAATATGCATCCTGATGCAATGCTGGGGCAAACACAGCAGCATGCCTATAGAGGCATGCCACCAAGAGGGATCTATGTCAAATGATCGAGTTTTCAGAAACTGGACAAGACCATATGATTGAGTTTCTGAAAATTTGAACTAAAAAAATACACTTTCTTTCACATGAAAGCAGTGTTAATCTACAGTCCATTTAATATGCCACATGTTGATTCAATCTGAGTACATAAGAATGCAGATGTAGCTGTATGGACTTCTTCTTTCTGCTTTTTTCTGGTTTTGGGTCACCACAGCAGATCACCTGTCTGCTCATGATTGGCAGTGGAGTTTTCTGGTGTCGATTTGCCAACCTGGCACCCAACCTTTCACAGAAGGCACACATAGGGCCAATTTAGAGTGCCCAATCCACCTGCAGCATGTCTTTGGGATGTGGGAGGAAACCAGAGCACCCGGAAGAAACCCATGCGACCACAGGGAGGACATGCAGACTCTGCACAGAAGGCACCCCAGCCAAGGATCGAACCGGAGAACCTCTTGCTGTGAGACGGCAATGCTAACCTTTGCACCACGGTGGCTGCCCTTATGTTCATTATTTTTAATACATAGTTGGTTTAGATTTTGATTTCCATTTTCTAGTAATTGTTTTTTTTGGCAGCCACCAGAATTACACAGCAATGCCTTACCATATTTAAGAAATTTTGATTCCGTATCATAGGTTCATACGTAGGTACTAGGCTATTGGCCCTAGGGCCTATGGACTGATTACATAAAATGATAACTCAGTGAGACGCTGTGTGGTATGATACATGTTTCATGAATGATTTTATCACTGTGCATCCTGATGCAATGCTGGGACAAACACAGCATCATACCTATAGAGGCATGCCACCAAGAGGGATCTATGTCAGATGATCGAGTTTTCAGAAACTGGACAAGACCATATGATTGAGTTTCTGATAATTTGAACCCAAAAAACCCATAAAATCTACTTTCTTTCACATGTATGCAGGAGATCAAGCCCCCCAGCACTCCCCACATCCCCTGAAAATTATATATACCAACTCAGAGATCGCACTACAGTGAAGAAAAGGGTACATTTCCTGATCCTCACTGTACCGCGATCTCCATTCAAAAGCTTCAAGTTTTCAAAAATATGATCATATGAATTTCAAGTGTCTGAAAACTCAATGAAATTATAGGGTTTCCACCAACAAAATTGATTCATGTATATAATTATTGTTCTGGCAGATATGCATGGAAATCCTGTGGCTAACTTTGGCATATGAATGTGAACCCAGATCTAACCACAGTGTTAGGAGTATCATGTAATGCTGATACACACAAATGGAACAAATGCATTAGTTGAGAAATATGATAAATCAGCATTTAATGAGATCTTGCCATTGGATTTGTATGTTAATAGTTTTGATTGTCAATTGTTCAACCTACTGGACTTTAAGAATCCTGACTGATGTAATACCATATTGTTATCTTCTACTCTACATCTACTGACAGTAAATGGAAAGTTATTCCTTAAGCATGGAAAGTGTGTATAATATATGTGTAATTTTTGTATTTGTGATAAACTGTACAATGCATGCAATTTATTTTTTGCAACAAAGTTGCAACAATGATGTGAAATGGAATAATTTGTATTGAACAAGTGATTTTTTTTTGCTGTAGAAATGTAACCGTTTTAAAAAGAAACCTTACACACACACACACACACACACACACACACACACACACACACACACACACACACACACACACACACCCACACACACACACACACACACACACACACACACCCACACACACACACACCCACACCCACACCCACACCCACGCACACACACACACCCACACCCACACCCACACACACACACACACACACACACACAGCTAATTCTATAACAGGTTATGTTACCTTTCTTGAGGTAACAAATTTTGGTTCTCTAAGAATGTTTACTTCTAGAGAAATTAACTGGATTTAAAACATTGACCCAGCAGGAGAAAAGAGATCCAAACTTTTATTTTATATAGAAGGGGTTATTTGTCTAAATGTATCTGCTAACTAAATATTTCTTACTCATTGTTACATAGGACGAATATGCATCCAGGATATATCTTTAGGAATATTGTTAAAGGGCAAGCCATACACATGTCCAGACTAAACAGGGATTTTTTTTTATTGATTTGAGTTGATAAACTCTCTCAACTAGACAGCAATCCATATGTTACCAGCTGGGTAGCAAACTGGCTCACTGATAGAACCCACCTAATCAAAATAGGGGAAGCCACCTCAAGCAGTGCACATGTAACAAGCAGTGTACCCCAGGGATTAGTCTTGGGGTCTCTGTTTTTGAGATATACTTCTCTGAGGTGCAGGCCAAAACCAGTGGGCTATGGCTGACCAAGTTTGCAGATGACTGCAAGCTGGGTACAGTCATCAATTCCCCAAGTGATGTGGACATCCTCAAAGAGGGTCTCACCCAAACAAATGACTGGTGCCAGAAACATGGCCTCAAGCTGAATGCCAAACAATGCATCATCATCTCATTTGAGGCAAGTGACGTCCCCACAAATTATCACATTAATAACAATGTCAAGTGCACAATCAGTAGTGAGGGATTTGGGCACCCAGGTTGATAGCAACCTGACTTTTGACCACCGTATTGCTTCCATTGTACAGAAAGCTTTGTACATGGCCCACCTCATAAGTAAGGGTATCTCATCCAGGGATAAAGATGTCATAAGATCTCTGTATTCTTCCCTTATAAGGCCAGTTATCGAGCACAATGCCCCCTTTGGCATTTACCTCGCAAAGCACATGCAGCAGTTGGAGAGACCACAGAGGTTCCTCATCAGGATAATCCAGAGCCTCAAACACCTACCTGGTACAGATAGGCTAAAAGCCCTGTCCTTCCACTCATTTTCATACAGAATCCTCAGAAGTGACCTCTGTCTGGCAAACAAAGCAATCTCAGACCCTGCCTTGATGGGACTGCTGCATATCTGCAAGTCAAGCTCCACTCAAGCAATACGTATGCGTGACCTCAACCTGGTCTGTGATATCAATAACACTTGCTGATGGGACAGATTTGTGTCCCAGAGACTCCCCCCATCTGTGGAATAGACTCCCTCTCCATATCAAACAGAACACCTCATTATCCCTTTTTAAGCGCAATCTGGATAACTGGATGGGAAACAGAAAATACACTCCTGGGATTCCACCTGTGTCCCTGCTGGAGAGGGGCTCTGGGTGCTGACTTGTCTAAACATGGGCTAAACTTTTGGCTAGGCTTATAAGATCCTCAAGTCCAATAGCCTAGTAACCTCCTATGATCCTATGATTTATTTTACATTTGTTCACTGGGAAAGTGCAACCGGACACAGGTCCATTTTCTGCGGAGGCCTGGGAGAAAAGATCCAGTTTACATACATAGAAGAGAAAAACCAAATACAACATAATAAAGCAAAGCTAGCAGCACATAGTAAATAGCTTCAGATAACATATATTAGTTGAGAAGAAAGATACATCTCTTAATAGCATGCATTATATAGTAAATATAATATACATTCATTGGAATATTATCAGTGGGATTAATATAAAACACCCACAATAAAAAAAAAGTCCCTCATAACAATAATTTAAAAGAGATTAATATAGATTACTCACATTGTAACTGTGTCATATTGTTACGAAGTGAGAAGGTGAAGCATCATAACAGAGTACAGATGCTATGAGTGTGAATAAGAAATAAGTTGGTAGTGAGCATGATGACCAGAGGAGACAAACTAAAGTAGTGATTATTGGATCAATGTAAGATGCAAAAGGGTTAGTTTTGTAGGTATTGCATGGTTTTATTTGAGGCTATTTGGTTGTAGAATTAAAAACAGACTGTTAAGTATATGTTTACCCTGGGGAGACACAGGAGCATAACCAGCTGAATGGAGATGGTTTTGCCAATGACCTTAGAATCCTTAGGAATAACTTTATGGAATATGGCTATAGACAGAATGAGGTAGACAAAGGCTTGCTGCAGGGTGTTCAGCTGAGGAGGTCACATGATAGACTCTATTTTTTAGCTGTAACTAACTTTGATAAGGTTAGACCTACTAGACATGAAGCAAGGAGTGTTTCACTTTCCTTACATTACATCAGCGATGTTGGTGCTATTACCAACATTACAAAAAAAAACATTGGTCAATACTTCTTATGGATGATAAATTTAAGAATATCATTGGGGAATCGCTTTCCTTTATTTTTAAGAACACGAGGTGTTTAAAAAGGATGTTATACTAACCTGATAGGAAAGGGAGGGTCAGGTCCATGAATGAAGTCCCCGGTACTTATCCATGCAATAGATGTTAACTTTTGCACCTTTACTGGGAGTAGTAGTCAATTTATGCACCCTGATATGGGGTTGATATTTAAGTTTAAGGTTAGGGCAGACTGTGATACCAGGGATCTGGTCTATTTAGCATACTGCATTACATGTTCCTCTTTTTATATTGGCAAGGCAAACCATAGTCTTAAAGAACATATGAAGGAACATTTTTACTATATCAGGGCACATAATAATTCCGATGCTTTAACTAAACATGTGGATGAGAGGGGGGCTGTACATGAATTTAATTTTTTAGTGATTGTCAGGATTTTTTAAAGTCCACGTTTAGGAGATCTTAGTGATAACACTGAGAGGTCTGAATTGTTATGGATCCTCAGAATGAGATCTGATAGGGCATCTGGGCTTAATAGCCGTGTTTCCTTGAAACCTATTTTAAACTCCCGTGAGCTGCAGAAGAAATGATATGTTCTTGTTTGTATGTATTTTTATAACTTTTATAGTTTAATAAGTATTTTATAATAGATTAATGCACATGGTTTTAACTGAGTGATTTATTTTTGTGAGTCCTTCGTGATTTGTCTTGATTGATTTAATTAATAGAGATGCTTAACTGCTAAGATTTGATTGGTTTCTATTAGTATATATTCATGTGGATTTCAGCATTATACTATGGTCTGATGAAGTGATTTGTAATTGTGAAAGCACTTACCCTGTTTAAAATAAAAAGTGTGCAGTTTTACTTGCCCTGCGTTGCTTCAGCATCTGTTTTTATTTCTTCTGCATTGTACTTATTTTGTATTTTACTCTTTACTCGAGGGTCACTGTTGTCTGATTATCTAAATATTTCTTATTGTCGACATGTTCTAGGAAAACTGTCTTGAGTTTCTTCAAGCAAAGTGACACCTTTTATGAGATTCAGTTCCACAGTTGATCCAGTCAATCTGTGCTTTCCTCTTAGATTTTTTTGCTGGACTTTAATCAAGCCTGGGAGCAGTAAAAAAGTCTTTACATGGACAGCAACATAGATGGAATATAGCTCAGTGCATTAATCTGCAAGTTCATGCCTTTTTGTCTTTTGCTTCTTGTAAATGGTCATAAAAGTGAGAGGGGGCAGATTGCAGTTTTCGTCCATTGCGGTGGTGGTGCTGCGGTAGCGTTGTCGCCTCACAGTAAGACGTTCTCCCGTTCAATTCTCAGCTAGAGCATCTTCTATGTGGAGGCATGCGTGAATGGGGCAGGCCTTTGTTGAAGGTTGTGCATCAGGGCTGGTAACT
>NC_056725.1:1598163736-1598190505 GCF_019279795.1 Protopterus annectens | reverse complement strand
TGCAGTTGTTATTTATTTTTATGTCTGCATGGTGCGGCATGCAGAAATTGACACTTGTCATATATCTAAAAATGGAAACTGGATACATTTAATTATGAATGCAAAGGTCAAGTTTAAGCATAGCTGTGCAGGTTTGCATGACGCGGTGCTCAGCAGTGCTTAAATGTAGGTGAGAGATGTATGTAAAAATATAGCAGTGTTGTATACATCCATGTAGCCAAATGGTTAGAGGGACAGCTTTATGTGCAGTAGGTGCAGGGTTTGAGTACACAGAAGAGTTATGAACCATTTATTTTCCAAATACAAATTATGCCAATCACTTTTAAATCCTGATGTGCTGCATTCAGCTAAGCTCTGTAAGCCCTGTTAAGCCATACCAAGCACTGCTTAAACAAGATCTGTTTTAGCACTGCTGGCTCCACTTTGCTGGTTTGTCCACTGCTAAGTGGTGCCAAGCATTGCCAGTTTAAGCTGAGCACAGCTGGTTTGCAAGGTAAGTGACATGCCGCATTTTTAAAAATTGCCTAATGGCATGAAAGGGCAGGAAAACAGGGTATATTAAGAGCAATAGGTGAGAATACTGCAAAATCTATTGGAGTTCAACCTGTGAGTATACTATGGCAGGTGCGGAGAGGGTACATGCTTTTGGGGTCAGTGCTGGGACATTGAGGAGTCCAAGGTCATGGTCAGACTCCTAGTCAAAAACCATGAAGACCTGCTCATGCAAGGTGGCTACTGGGGCTCAGAGTACAAAGTGGAAGCCTCGGACCGACTGGCAAGGGACCTCACCAGTGTAACTGGTATACCCTGCACAGGTGAGAGGTGTTGTCACAACCACAATGACCTGAAAAGAAGGAAGGGGGCTCTCTTGGATGCCTGGGTCCAAGAACTCTGGGTGAGCAATGGTCCACAAGTATGCAAGTATGTTTACCTGTGTTTCATCAATATTTAACCTTGAGTGTATGCTAAACTGGTATGCATAATGGTGCGCTTCTCTCCCAACAGCTGCAGAGGTGAGAGCTCACAATGTTGAGGTGCATGCAGGGTACCTGGCCAGGTTGCACCATGAGTGTGGTGAGTACAGATGTATCTTCCGATCTATAGTCATATAAGCAAGAAAGATTAAAACATTAACTGCCATTCGGTATATAAATAGTTTTGATTGTATTGTAATGAATGTGGTCATAGACCTGGAATGCAATAAGTGGCTACTGCGAAATGTACTGCAATAAGTAGGAAAGAGTAAAGCATTAACCTTGATTAAGTAAATGAAATAAAGTTTGTATCACAATAACTGTGGAATTTCAGCTGTATTACAACACCTGCATTACATTAACTGTCGGTTAATAAAAACTCAAAAATATACCACTAAATGCATTAAAAGCATCTGTAATGAACTGTTGTGCAATACTTGTGGAATGAGAGCTGATATTTCAATCCAGTAACTATATATTGTGTAAACCTGCAGTTTATTTTGTAATGTATATGTTACCTAGTCTCTTTGCCATGATTGCATTTCATGCAGCTGTGTCCAACTGTTATAATACTGTAGTATTAGTAGCAGGTCATATTTTGTTTCCAGGTTAGCTCTTGGACAAAATCAGTCAGATAGCAGTGACTCAGTAGTTCAGTTTATTAAATGCTGTATATGAAGTACATTTTGCTAGACACAGACCAGGGTTTGAATCCAGTTCCATGTACTAATAACTATTACTGAATTACATATGTTATGATGACAGATATTCTCTCCACAGGGACTACTGGTAAATGGGTGAGGTAGCCCATAGTATGTGTAAATAATTGTTTGTTCAGACAGCGCAGTGGTGCAGTGGTAGTGTTGCCTCACAGCAAGAGGTTCCCTAATTTGATTCTCAGCCGGGGTGCTTCTGTGCAGAGTCTGCATGTCCTCCCTGCATTTGTGTGGGTTCCCTCTGGATACTCCGGTTTCCTCCCACGTTACAAAGATATGCTTCTGGAGAATTTTTCCCAGGGCGTCCACTTAAAATTGGCTTGTTCCAAGTCGGACTTTCCTGGTTAACAAATGTAAAATAAAAAATAAAATAAAAATGTCACAGACTGTTGAAATCATTCTCACAAAGGTGCTATTTATCCACACAATAAAGGTAACAGGTTCAATAATAACAACCTATAATAAAATAAAAGAAATAAAATGTGTTATAACAGATATCATTCTCTCCACAGGGATACAGGTAAAAGGGTGAGATAGCTCATAGTAGGTGTAAATAAGTGTTTGTTCAGATGTCACATACTGTTACAATCATTCTCATGAATGTGCTAGTTATCCAAACAATAAAGGAAACAGGTTCAATAATAACAAACTATAATAAGATAAAATAAATAAAATGTGTAATCAAGGTATGGCTGTATTTCTGGAGTGTCTTGTAAAGGTTGATGCAGTCAGTTACTGCATTCGATGCATATGTCTCCTGCAGTCAGTGCTATGAGGTATGATCCCCATGCCTGCCAAGCATGGCATCATAGTCATGTACTCTCTGTACTGTACACATGCATGTCTCTCAAGTGTCACACTGTCATGGAATGTAATTGCTTTTGTGCAATCCTTCTGTCACAGACATATCATTGACATGATTATATGTCAATATCAAATTAATAGTACATTAGCCCACAATACTCCTTGGTAATTATATAGGCCCACTTGATGTCCAAGTGTTCTTTGTAGTTGTGTACCTGCAGGTGTTGCTGCTTGACCCATAACATCCCAAGTGGATAGCTTGAGAGGTATGTATGTGCTACAGCAGCTATAGGGCACATTTACCCATAAAGAAAGGACAGACCTTTAGAGTAGCTAGCATTAATGTTGTCAACTATATTGCCCACGATGGTATTAATGGACTGTATTTCTCTCTCTTCCCACCCCTTATCTTCATATACTTATTACTGTTATATATTGGTTATGGTTTAGTATTAACACATGTTGTTCCAAAAACTATTTTGGGCATGTGTTAATGTTATGTATTACTATGGTTGCATATTAACATATCTTGTTGAATTATCTGCTCTGTCGGCCTTATGCCTTAATTGTTACTGGCATGCTGTTAATATACTGAATGTTCGGTTATTTATTGTTGTATTTCACATAATATGCATTTAACTGTAATTGGGTTATGTACAATGTTCTGGCATGCTGTTATTACTAACAATGGTTTTGTTCATAACTCACCTATGTTTATTGCCATCTACCTCCATACCCACAGCCATGGCAATTGGTACCAGCTCATCTGGGACACAAGCCAGTGCTTCCCCCCTCCACTGGCCCTGCAACACCTTCAGGTGGAACTGCCTCATGGGACAGGGCCCCCCCCCCCAGGAGCAGGGTCAAAGGGGGGTTGTCACCCAGGATCAACTACTGGCAATGGTGCACAGGATTGTGCATAGAAGTTATGAACAATGCCTGTGCTGGACTGAGGGCAAATTCAACAACTTGGTGGGGCCTGAGGGCACCGGCGCCCAGCCTCCAGCACAGCCACCTTTGAGGCAGTGAAGGATCAGTGTTGACTGCCCATGGGTGGGGATCTCAGTCATGCTACTGCCACCTGGAGGCACATGCACCTCTGAATCCACAACACCCTCCCCATCCAAGTTGTTTACCCCCTTCATGTGTCACACACCGCCCCTGTATGCTGTTTTGTGTCTTGTCTGTCTAAAAATGCAGACTCTCCTATCCAACTTACCTCCCCACATCTACCTATATCCCTTCCCCTACATTCTACTCTGTCCTTAAAAAAAATAAAATAAAATAAAATAAAAGAGCACCTGTCCCACAAAAAAAATATATATATCTCCACATACATAGCTCTTCATTTCGCACACATGTCCACTGCACACAGCTAATTATTACATTAATTAATGAACACGTTGTTGCCCTCACCCCTCTCACTGGGGTGTGAGGCTCCAAATTCCAAATTCTGTAAAACCTGCACAAATGTTGCTGTACAAGAAATGGAAATCTATGGTCGTTTCCTACACTCTTCCTGCAAAACCCTACCTGCCTTTCAGTATGTTTTTCCTCTGTTTGCCCCCATTTCACCACTTTCCTATCACTCAAGTTTTATTTTCTTTTTTTTCTTTTTAGCATGGGTTTAAGCTGAGCTAAGAGGAGTGCCACAAAAAAACAATGCAAGCCCACTTACAAGTGCCTTAATTATCTTATGTCTTTTTCATACTGTTAGGCACATCTGCAAAACAATCTTTCTTCTCACAACTCAAACCTAGGCACCTATCAACCACAACATAATGCTTTAGCCCACTAGGCCACTCGGCCCTGAATTAAAATAGGTGTTTCCAGCAACATATAATGATTTTCACTGAGACACTGCCAGTACATATAATGGGAATAATGGGTGTGTGTATTTGCGACTGTGATGCAGACACTACACCAGTACACAGCCAGATAAATAATAATGGACGTATGTGAGGCCTACAATAGCGGGTATATCTGTCAATGGTATAGACTGTTGTAGAGTGTCCACAGTTTTGTACCCTAGTTTTGGCACAGTTTTCACAAAAACATATGTTTCTGGTAAAGTACTAGCAAGTCATTAAAGACTGAGTTTAGAAAATCATGACAGACATTTGAGTTTCATACTTCATACCCTTCAGAAAACACATGCTAATGCAAATCCTGTGTCACAAACTGTATGCGGGCACATATATCTTGCAAATACACCTACTGCAGCACTGACTCAGTAGTTCAGTCTGTTAAATGCATTGCTTGTAGTACATTTTGCCACTCACAGTCCTGGGTTCAAATCCAGTGTGTTGCACTTCAATTACATTCTTGTGAATACAGCAAATAATGACTGAGTCAAGCAGTTTTAACCAAAACAGGTTGCTGCTACTGAATTAACTGCTATCCATATTTGTAAGTCAAAGGCCTGTAGGTAGGGACACACTGCACATATTCATATAGCCTACCTATATGTCACCGACTACTCTCTGATTGGCACTGTTACATAACAGATGTACCTTAAGTACATACTTCAACTGGACTGTTATGGGTGCTCTCACCTTGGCTCTGCTGTAATCATAGAGCTGACACTGGTCCCTCAAGGAAACATACAGCTTGCTGTCCTCCAAAGTGTTCACACTCCCCCTATGTGTCCTAAGCTGCAGCAGCAGCTGCAGTCTGCAGCATATGCAGCTGTATGTTAAGCTACCTGCTACACACCTACCATACCTCACAACCCCCTAAAACAAGAGACCCAGACATCTATACATAAAGGAGTGGAGGCAAAGGTCAAGTGACAGGGACATATTTTACAGTTTGCCCCTACAAACATAGTGAGCTGATAGACTGCAGCAGCATGTACATTCTAATGGGTATGATGTCTGAGACTCACATGTCCCTTCCTGTTTACTGACAGCAGGCCTTAATGTTTAACACTGAACTGCCAGATAACCACAATGTCATTTGACAATGGTCAAACATAGCATGAATAACTGTGGCCATACGTCAACAGTAGACAGCATTTGTACCTATCCTCTGTGATTCTGTAGTCTCCACATCTCACTAATGTCCATCTCAAAGACTAAGAAAGGGGCAAGGCCCACATGAAGGCCTTAAATATTGCACTGTAGTGCCATGTCATTGGCTAATGAAAGTGCAATCCAGCTGTGTTGGCTGCAATTAGCAAGTCTGAGACACAGATTGGTGCCCAGGCAATTACCTGTTAATAAGCATGACCTACAAAGTCAAGCAACTCCTTATGAGAACCAGGTCTGTAAGTTGTTTTACCGTGGCAGAATATGATTTAGCAAGCTTTTTTCTTGAGGATTTGTTCACATAAGGATTACGTCACTCTACCAGGTATGTCATACAAGTCCCCATATAATGGGATGCAGATGGGAGGATGCAGTTATGGGGAATAAGGATTACAAGAGTAAGACAATGGTATATCTCTGGGAATGATATGTCGGTGATAGTCTGCTGTCCATGATCTACAGGCATACCTCTTAACTGTGCCTGCTGTGAATGAAATCACAGCTCTGGCCCTCTCACTCCCTCCTACAATGGTCAGCTCCTGTACAAAAGCTACTGGATTGTGAGTTAGACATATTGTCAGCAAGTAAAGGTGGATACAGCTGTCATATCACATGATGTACTGTCATTCAGCTCCTCTGTCTATGAATGTCACACAGGAATAATTCAGACATTGTAAAGGCGTCCCTGAGGTACTCTGGCTAGGTCACTGTTTTGTCGACATTCATATCTCACAGCTTGAGAGGTATGGCTAAGATTCCTGGCAAACCCCTACAAGAGGAATTCAGGTCATAGCCATTATTAGTGTGGGGGGGTCACAGGCCCAACCTCAGTGACAGAGTGTACATACTGGTCATACAAAGTAAGAGTATGAATAGAGCAACAAATATTACTGTTGTTGTGTCTTTTGGCTTTTCCCAGTTAGCAGTCGCCACAGCAGAACTCCGGTCCACTAATGATTGTCAGTTGAATTTTACGTGCCGAGATGTCGGCCCTGATGCACAACCTTCAACGAAGGTATGCCCATTCATGCATGTCTCCACACAGAAGATGCTCTAGCTGAGAATCGAACAGGACAACGTCTTACTGTGAGACAACAACTCTACCGCAGCACCACCACCATGTAGCATAAGTTTATTCTGAGGGTTCTGGCATGTGGCAGCCAGATTCTCCATATTTTGACAACAACCATCAATTATTGGCCAACCATTTACCAGGCATCCACATGTTTGTGCCAACAGGACCACATATATCAGGCACATGTACACATTCTGCAAACATCTGTGTACTGGACAAGTATCAGGTATCTGTGCATAGTGGCTATCCATGTATCTGGTCCTGTGATGTGCTCCCCTCTTGTTCTCTTTCAGGAAAGATGTATTAAAGGAGGCACCCACCATTTTCAGATGCTGAAAACAATGTTATCCTGGATGGCCTCAGACTGCATCATAATATTCTGCTGTCCATGAGACACCAGCATCTTGAACAATGTGCAGCACTGTTGGCTGATCTTGTCACAGCAGTCAATCAAATAGGGCTACAGGACAGAACCTATGAGCAGGTCTGACACCAGGCAACAGATAAGGTCGGTGCTGTGTGGCAAAGGGCTGCCGCTGTGGCCAGGGACCATGCTGCCACTGGTGGAGGGCCTAAAGCAGAGCAACCACTCTCAGCCACAGAAGAATTCCTGGCAAATCTGGGATCAACCACCAGCTCCCAACCATGCATCACCCCATACATCGTGTAGGTAGGTACCACAACATCCACATCAGAGGAGCATCCAGGAAAACTTCCTGTATTCATCACTGTAATATTGTATCAGTCATTGTGGCAGCCTCTGCATACTAGTACACAGGTGTCAGGTCTGCCTGCATTATGGGTATGTAGTTTTAATGCACAGTTGTGCACATGTACTCAGAATGTCAGCAATATGGGCATTATCATGTTAGCTACTGTACATGTTGGTATACACACATATTACCCTGTAACAATGCCACATTTGGTATTGCTGACAATATCTCTCCCTCATATTTGCATAGGTACATCAGGTGTAGCCAGAGTCCAAGGTCCTTTACATTGTAAGTGTGATACTGTTGTCATAAGGATCCTATATACCCTAAGAATGTGAAGGGCTGCCATTTTGCCCTATGCACAACTGCTATGCTTTAGCCAGAGTACAATACTTACATGTTCCATTTTGGAGGAGTTAACTGAAGTGCATTGAATGGGTAATCACAGTTGTGCATTTGCAGGAGCAGTAACACATTTGCACTTACTGTTGAGAAGGTCTATGCAGTCTGCTATGTAGGAGGCAATCACTCACAGATGCCTGTTCACACACAATATGGAGATGGCGCATACCTGAGGCTGTGATACTATAACTGGCATAGCATGCTCAAGAATGGTGTGCTGTGTTTTAGGTGTAGCTCTATCAGATACACTGAAATATTCCCTATCTCACAGGTGTATAGTACTGGCAACATTAACCGGATGTGGCCACACTGCATGTGATAAAGGCCCTGTCTTGTCTGTGTATGTAGTAGTCTGTTTGGGTGTTGTGCATGGGATCAGAAATAAGATGTGGCATGTGTAATGCACTTGTTGCACCTCACCTGTATGTGTGTGTGTGGATTATGGTACATAAAAGTGCAGGTAGTAATGTATGTATGTTGTCTTCCTCCTTACAGGTGAATGTGGGGATTGGAGTGTCCCCCCTCACAACCTAATGTCAGTGTCTCATTGGACTCTGATGATGATGGTGGTGGCCATACTGAAATACAAATGGGGTTGTTGGGGGCTGAATCTGTCTTATGGGTTGACATCCCACTTCCTCCCCCATTGTCCCTGCACACAGTCAGTATGCTCACACATAACCAGTCCGCTGAAGCCAAAGGTATTGGACAGTCAGAGTGTGGTGACATCAAACAGGAGTGTGGCAACTATGGCATCAGTGAGGGTAGACACTGTCCATAGCTAGACAGCTGGTGACATCCCACACAGGCAGATTGACAGGGGTACTTGGAGGACTGCTGCCCATCCACCACCTGTCACAGGTGTCACCTCACAGGTCACTTGACACATGTTTTGATCTGTCATTTAGGCACAGGCACATTCCAAACACATCACCAGATGTATGTCCAGGATTATGGATGCAGCACGGTCTGACATCCATGACTCCCTCCACAACATTGGTGACGCCATGGATTGTTTCACTGATGCAGTGGACAGATGGTGGTGTGAAACATTGTTAGTCCTTGAATACACATTGTCTGTGCTGGAACATCTGGTTGGAGCCAGGCACTAGATACATGGACATGGACATAAGTCAGCAACACCATCTGCTGAGAGTCCATGTGGCCATGCACACTCATGCTCCCATAGTGGCAGTACCTCCAGCACTACAAAAAGCAGTGTGCTGTTCAAACCATGATGTGGCAGGCCATGAGCACATAGTCTTGGGCAGTCCCATGGGGGACAGATGCCCAGCAGACACCAGTCATCGTCAGCTACTAACACAGCATCTGACCCTGGGCATGGTGGTGCCAGTGTCACTCCTGGCAGACCCAGTTCCCATGTTCATGGCCAGAGATGGGGAACTGTCCACTCTGCCATGTATGGTCCACATCTGTCCAACATACAATTGTGTAGGGCTAGCACTGGGCTTTATAGTGTACACGTACACACTCATACATCACTGTCACAAGCAGGTCACCAGCAGACACACACAGCACCTCTCCATGTCTCAGCTAGCCAGCACCCTTTCCTGACTCACACACATGCTGTCAACTGTGTGGCACAGACTGGGCCTCTGGCACCCCAACACCACACCCTGTGCATGTGATGATACCCCTGCTACATTCTTGCCATCCATACCATCGATCCAGGGACATACAATGATGTGTTTGATGCACAGAGTGACTATAGTACATTACATGCAGTTTTTAGTGTGGTAGTGTTATGCCATGACAGGTGCTGTACGCTAGAATGTGCCATGAGTATACATCAAACCTTGTATACCTTTGTTGCATGATGTTTGATTGGTGGTAGTGTTGCAGAATGACAGGTGTCTCAGAGAACTATGTATTTTTTTGTTCCAGGGTCTGAGTGGCTAAGCTATGGTGACTTGCTGGCAATACAGCAGCACAGGATGGCATGGTGGAACAGCAGACATATGACATCAGCAAGGTATGGCTGTATACATGCATGATTACCTAGGTGCATATCATTAGAACAGTGTGTCGGGGATAATGGGGGCAGTCAGCATAATCAGGCATGCATAGCCTGTGATAAGGCCTGTTACCCTTGATACGTGTCACCTCCATTTTCTGTACATACAAATGTAGGTGGTGGCGGATAGCTTTTATGCCTAGGTAGATGTGGGCTATTTAGGGCCTGCAGCTACTGATAGGGCAATAAAATGCATGACAATTGCACACCCATATGACCACATGTTTACTGCTGCATGGGAATATATTTGTACACTCACACACACAGAGTTGCCTTTATTGAGATTAGGACCCCTACCTATCTATTTTATTTTATTTTATTTTTATTTTATTTATTTTATATTTGTTGACAGGGATAGTCCGACTGGATATATGTCCATTTTCAGTGGAGGCCTGGGGAGAAAAGCTCCACATACCAAAAAAGAGACAGTACATACATCACTGAGTGATAAACTCAGGCAGATATGTTTAGAAAAATATAGGCAAAGAATACAGGCAGATATCAATATACACAATGTGCAGACTTACATCTGATTGGCAAAGACGTATCAGAAAATGTGAACATAGAGTACAATCAGATCTCATAATTCACAATGCTTAGACATTCAAATGCTATGAGGCATAGATACTTGGCTAAACAGCAGGCTGGGTAGCAATACATGTATTAGTGAAGTTGTTAGGTTTAGAACAAGAGCACAGCCAATGAGATGTGAGGTATTTTTTGAGTTCTCTTTTAAATAGGGGTAGTGAGGTTTCCTTGGTAATGGTAGTAGGGAGTAGATTCCAGATTTTACCAGTTGAGTTGGCAAATAAAGCATCGCCTGCAGAGTCATTGGATTTTTGGGTCAGTATCATTAGTTTATCAGCTGAGTGTAATGGCCTGGGGGCACTATCAGGGGTGGGAATAATTTTGAGGGCAGGGGTATATCAGGTTGATGGAGTATTTTATGCACTACTATAAGCTAGTTGTACTGTAGAAGGGTAGGATACTCTAGCCATTCCAGTGCTTTGAGGTTCTGACAAGGGTGGGTCCTAAAAGACATGCCAGTAGTGAATCTGGCTATATGATTGTAACATCCTGATAATTTGTTGAGATTGGTTTTTGATAGGTTGGTGAATACAGGGAAGGCATACATAAGGGTAAAGAGGAGGTGTGATCCTGCAATAGCTACCCTAGCTAGGGGAGTGAGGAAAGGTTTGGCTCTGTACAGGGAGACAAGTTTTTTGTTGACAGACTTAATAGTGTGATTGACATGTTTATCAAATTTAAGGTTGTTGTCTATTATTATGCCTAGAAGCTTTGTATGGTCATAAAGGGAGATAATGGTATCATTGCTAGATTTAATGTTGACGGAAGGAGGAGAAATTGTATGGCTAGGGGAGAAAAGTAGTAGCTTGGTTTTGTTAGGATTTAGAAGCAGGCGGTGATTAGCTTGCCATGTTTCTACCATGCTGAATGTGGTCTGGGTGAGGGTTAGAAATTGGTAGGAGAGGAGGCGTAGCATATTAGCACTGAGTCATCTGCATATTGGATACAGGTGGCTCCTGGGATGGTGGTGTGCAGATCATTGATAAAGATAAAGAAAAGAAGGGGACCTAGTATGGACCCTTGTGGGACACCTAGGGTTAGAGGAAGTTGGGATAACAGCTTGCTCTGCCATAAGACAGCCTGCTGTCTACCATTTAGGTAGGAGTGAAACCATTGTATTGTGTGTTGGTCTAAACCGATGGTTTGTAGGGTATTGAGCAGTAGCTGATAGTTGACCATATCGAAAGCTTTTGAGAGATCTAAGAAGAGTGCTGAAGATAGTTTGCTGTTGTTGTGATGAAGATTGATAACATTAAAGAAAGATAGAAGAGCCATGGTGGTACTGTGGAATGGCCTAAAGCCGTGCTGAGAGTCGGCAAGCTTTCTGTTTTGAATAAGAAAGTGCATGATTTGTTTGTGTATGCATCTTTCCATGATTTTAGCTAGTGGGGCAAGAATGGCTATAGGTCTAAAGTTAGATAATTCTGGAGAACTTCCTCCTTTATGGAGAGGTATAACGTGTGCTATTTTCCATATTGCTGGGATGGATCCTTCTGAGATGGATCTGTTGATCAGAATAGAAATGGGAAGTGCTATGGCATCAGCTGCTTTTTGAAGATATTCAGCTGGGAGGTGGTCGTCAGTTAGTGTAGTAGGTTTTAGCTTTTTGAGTAAGGTCCGAATCAGGTTGGTAGGTATGGTTTTAGAGGTAAAGGTGGGTTGGGTGCTGGATGGGTCAAGGCTAGATGGGCCAGAGCTGGTGTTTGTGTCCGATGGAGTGAGATGGGTAGCTAGAGACTGGATAGTTTCAGTAAAGAAGGAGTTGAAGCTGTTTGCAATTTTTACAGGGGATTTATCAAGGGCAGCTGATTGAGTAGGAGTGGTGGAACGGCCTGGGTTGAGAAGATTGTTAATACCAGCCCAGAACTTTTGAGGTTTTAGCTGATATTTTTGTTGTAGGAGGGTGTAGTGATTTTTTTTTGTCTAGAATGACAGATTTTTTGGTCTGGTTCCTTAGCTGCCGGTATCTTACGTGGTCCATAGGGGCTTTGGTAAAATGCCACCTGGCGCAGGTGTTGTTTCTTAGTTTAATTTTGTTTTTTGTTTCTTTAGATAGCCATGGTGCAACTGTGGCTTTTACATGGATGGTACGGGTAGGAGCATGGTGGTTAAGGATGGTCAGAAATCTGGTAGTGAAGTACTCAACTGCTTCTTGTAATGAGAGTCATTTCAAGACATTCCAATTACATGTTTTGAATTCATTTTGGAAGTTGTCAAGGTTAAAGTTCCTAGCATTTCTTATAGTTTTATAGGTGTGCTGGTTGGGAATGTCAGCTTTGAGCCTAATAATATAGGTAAGGCAGTGATCACTTAAATCATCAGGTAATGTACCTGACTTGTATTTTTGGGGGTGGTTGTTAATAATTATCCAATCAAGGATACTATCTTTGACTCTATTTTTGCATACACTATAGCACTAAGTGCTTATTGCATGCTCTACAGAGCTTATCTATTGTGAGATTGTTAGCCAATACTGTTAAGGTGGATGACATCAGCAGGCATTGTAAAGCAGGCCAATAGGGAGGCAGCCTTAAAATGTATAACCATTGCACCGAGATAGGTGAGACAGGCATGTGCACACTGCTGCAAGGGAATATATTTATACACATGTGCGCGCACACACACACACACACACACACACACACACACACACACACACACACACACACACACATACAGACACACGCACACACACACAGACACACACACAGTTGCCTGTTGCGAGATTAGAGCTCCTACCTACTAGTGTACACTACACCACTAAGTACTTAATACATGCACCACAGACTACATCTGTTCTGAGATGGTCAGCCAGTGCTGTTAAGGTGGATCACATCAGCAGGTGCTGACAGGGAGATCACCACTAAGAAGGACGCTAGTCACAGGGCCATAAAATGATTAACCATTGCACAGACGTAGGCCAGATGGACATGTCTGTACTGCTGTAATGGAAATATCTGTACACACATACAAGGTGGCTGATATGATATTAGAACCCCTGCCTATGTACTATTACACACTATAGCTCAAGGTACTGACTGCACGTGCCACCGGTTACATCTAGTGTACATGTGGCTGCAGCCATAGTATTTGTGGGCTATGCAAAGTGCCTTGCATTACACAGCATGTGTAGCCTGCAGAGTGATCCTGCTTTATGCTGTTATTGTATCTACTGTCCTAGCACTGGGGTACCTGCTAATATCCCTGCTACTTGTGTACATTTACCAGTATCAGCATTTCTGACCGGTTGCAGTTTGCTATGTAGACAATTGGCCAGGGACAATATAGTCTGTCCAAGTCCTGCACTGAAGCCATTGCACATTACACCACCTGCTCACCATTGCCTGTCTACAGGGTGACATTCCACAGGCACAGGGTTCTGTGGTTGGGTAGATTATGTCATTATGGGGCCTTTGTCTGTTACCATCAGACAACTGCTGTGTATGCAGGTGCAGATAACCCCCGCATACTGCTTGTAGGTGTGCACATTCCAACATGTCCACACATACACACACACACACACACACACACACACACATATATATATATATATATATATATATATATATATATTATATATATAAAAAACAGGGACGTCAACTTAGGTATAGCTGTGTGTGAGCATTATATAACTGTGTTAAATACATATATGTGGAGAGTGTACATCACTCTACACAGTTATGATATATATATATGTGTGTGTGTGTGTGTGTGTGTGTGTGTGTGTGTGTGTGTGTGTGTGTGTGTCACATACTGATAGATAGGGTAATCAACTGTGAGGGGATAGGGAGAGAGATACTTATACATAGCTGTCTGTATGCACAGCTGTCTGTATTCAGATATCAGTTCTATGGGCAGATGAGGCATCAGACATGGGCTCAGGTTAGCTAAGTGTAGCAGCATGCCCAGTGTGACTGTCAGTACTTACAAGGTGACGCCAGGCCAGACCTACCTGTATTCCAGAATGGGATTTTGTGTGCTGCAACCAATTGGCTGCTGCACTTGAATCAACAGTTCAGCACCTCCCTGATATTTTGTCCAAGAGATTCCCCAGCTGTGTGCTGAATGTAATATATGACTCATACCTATTGACTGTACAGACTGTAATAGACTGTACAGAGTTTTGCATCATATGTATGGTATGTTTTACATAGCATTGTGATTTTCTGGTACATCAATGGCAAATCATTATAGACTGACATTAGGAAATGATGACAGACATTTGAGTTACTGACTCTATACACACCAGGAAACCCATGCTACTGCACGACCTGTATTCCCTGAACTGTCTACATTTGTGTGGCTAGTAGTTAATCCTTCTCCTTATATTTGGGCTTTTGTCCCACTACTGTTTTATGGCTTTGTCCAGATTTCCTGCTCTAAGTGGTTGTAGGTATGATGTGACTGGGGTACATGATGTAACACCACACACAGTGAGACAGTCTTCACACCTTTCATTTTTCATGTTTTAGCAGGATGTCCAGCATTCTACCCCATATGTCTGCTCTGTTCCTCATACAGTTGTGTTCTCCAGTAATATACTACTAAATGGAGCCCACTGAATTGTTGTAAGTACTTACACAGTTAAGTGATGGCCTTTACATCCTGCTGCTACTCTGACCTGTTGCAACCTGCTGTTATACTGGCCACCTTCTAGGTTACTCAGAGCATGTATAATGTCTGTAAGTTTGGCCATCTGTCTCTCCATTGTCTCTGGCTTTGTCCAGCTTTCCTGCAGTCACAGATTGGGGCATAGTGGCAGTCTGTGGGCTCCTACCATAGGAATATCTCACATGCAAAAGTTGTAGGTGCATCTAGCTTTGAACCATGAACACCATCAACCATGTTACTGCCATTAGCCCACTGAGCCACACCAACCACCAGAAAGTGTGGTTTAATTCCTCACACTATCAACAACAGACAGATATACACTTTGACCCCTGCATTTTGTGGAAAATAGAACATGTAGCCAGATTGTTTGGGACAGCCCTGGGATTGTGTGGTCTGCCAATATATCCATGCAAACATACTGTTACTGCAGTTGTATGGGAACACTGATGTATTGGGGGTAGGGGATTCTAGCATTGACAGTCATGCATCTGTCCTATGACCCTGCTGTTTGGCATTTTTCTTGCATACTGCAGTGGGATTTGCTGCCTTGTGGCCTAATGCATATTATGGGCCAGTCAGTATTGTACAGAGTACCTGTTGTCCCACATAGCTGTTAGTTCTCCACGAGTAGTCCATGATATTCCATTGCATACATGCAGCAGGTCCATACATATGCTACCATAATCTAGTAATCCATACATTTGTAAAGGAGAGTGACTTACCTTGTGAATGCAGCAGTTGAGATACCTGTGTTGCAGGGCAG
This sequence comes from Protopterus annectens, assembly GCF_019279795.1. Classification (NCBI taxonomy): domain Eukaryota; kingdom Metazoa; phylum Chordata; order Ceratodontiformes; family Protopteridae; genus Protopterus; species Protopterus annectens. The sequence continues at coordinate 1,598,174,795 of NC_056725.1, read as the reverse complement.
ACTCTGTCTGATGCACGCAGTACACAGCCAATACATGGTAAGGTACAAGGTGTGTGGTGTGGCTGGCATCCTTTTTACAATGTATGTGAGTCGGAGTAAGGTGTCAGTCCCTAGGACCCTAGGTTGTCAGTGCATGTGCTGTGTGCTGCTCTTTGCCAAGGGCAGGTCATACTGGCCACGTCTATGTCTGCCTACAGGGACAGCCTCAGGGGGTTCCTCCTCTGGGTACCCCTCTGGGTGTGGTTGTGGGGACCTTGGCACTGGTGAGGGGCTGTGTGTCCCTTCCCTGTGATGATCCTGCCACAGCTGTTTCCACAGGATCATATTGTATAGCATGGCACATACATTGGACATCTGTGCACATGTGGCTGGAGAGTACTGCAAGGCTCCACCAAATGTATTGAGGCACTGGAACTGTGACTTGAGCAGCCCAAACACATGCTCTGTGATGTTTCTAGTTTGTGCATATGCCTCATTATGGTGTTCTTCAGTAGGTGTGTGTGCATTTCTGATGGGCATTATCATCCCTGGTTCTAGTGCATAGCATGCATCCCCCAGTACATTGCCATATGGGATGTCCTTTCTGGTAAACATCTGGTACAGATGTGATGCATGCCAGATATTGGAGTTGTGATAACTGCCAGGCTGCCAGCACACACATTCATGATAATGCCCTGGGCACTGCACATGACCTGGCAGTTGATGTAGTGATACCCCTTGCAATAGACATAGACTCTACCCTCCTCACCATGCAATGCTTTGATGTGGACATGAGAGCAGTCTATGGTACCCAGTACCTCCGGTTAGTGTACTACATGATAGAAGAGATGCATACTGCTGACCCACTCCTGAGGGATATGGGGTAAATAAATGTGCTCATTGGCATGTGTTTGCATGGCAGCCAGGAAATGGTGAAGTACCCTGGATGCTGATGCCTGTGAGATGTCCCTCATGTCCCCAATTGATCTTTGAGAAGTACCTGTAGCTAGCATTCCAAGGGCTAAACATACCTTTGTTTATACTGCAATGGGTTCCCCTCTATTGGCTGTGGATCTGAGTTGAAGGCAGAAGAGCTCTGTGAGTTCTTGTAGTACGTCCCTTTCCACCCTCTGGCACTCTACAGTCTCCAGCTCATGTAGCTCCTGGAAGGTTGCCCTAGGCCTGAACACTCTTCTCCTTAGTCTAGGCCTATGGTCAGTAGCAGAAGCAGCTGCACTGACCTCAGCATCTACCACATATAGATGTAGCAGAACAGCAGCCGCTAGCATTCTGTCAGTTAAAATTCTCATGTCTGTACTCCAGTGGTGCAGAGTATGGGGGAAAAATCAGATTGTAGGGTGTATGCACAATTTATACTGGTCTGCTGCAGATGCAGCCAGTGTGATTGGCTAAGTATGATACATTCCACCTGCCAGGTACATCATTCAGGGGTTAGAATGGACCAGTGTAAGTGGAACAGTTGTTATGAGTAATGTATACATGATTGGCTTTCACAGGCTATTTCCTTTTTTTTAACTGCCTTCCCTGCTAAGCACAGCAGTGCAGTGCGCAAACACACTCAAACTGGCTAAAACAAGCACCCCGATGTGAAACAAAGCTCTTGACACACACACACCTGCTGAGCTGAGAGGCACACTGTGCAAACGGGCACTGCTCAGCTCCAATCTGTTTAAACATATAGTGACACACACACTTTTGATGTTAGCTAGCACTCCTGTGGACACCAACATGGTTCTACAGCTACACGAATTTTATCTGCAGACACAGTAACCCACTTTTGCTATTCAGTAACCCCATCTCATTTGCATACAGATCTGTGCACGCAACCTGGATACTACACTATTCCAGGTCTTGCCTCCATAGCAAACGCAGATACCTACCATTGTACATACTTGATGCAGGGTCCTATAATGCATTATTGTCACATATTTCTTATTTTTCATTTTTAAACTTTTAAATATTTTTTTTTTTGCATAATAGCATGTTTGAACACTACTGCACACTGTGCAAACATTATATGGGTATTAAAAGAAACTTAATATATTTTGCATTCCTTTTGGTCACACAGGGCATAGTTTTGCACATATCTCTGCCTACTATGCAATTTCTGATCTTCTACATGGGCTTTTACAGCCCCTGTTCAATTTGCATTTTCTTGGACATGGAAATTTTCTGTGTACACTTCGGGCACCAGCATGGGGTCTGCAGGAATGCCTATCTGCTTGCTGGATCACTCCAGCACCCTCATTTGCATGCAATTCACCTGCTTATGAGGTGATTTGCATGCCACGGACAATTCCATGTATGCACGCTTGGGCATAACCCTCTGCTCTGTTTATTGGATTGCATGGCTGCTTACTTCTGTGTAAGCTCCGTGCCACTATGCCTCATGGTGAATCACTCCATGTAGGCTTTGTTGAATTCCCCCCACATTTTCTTCTTGAATTTGGTGTTTTTATATTTTTCAGATGGAATTTTACATTTTCTTACTGAATGTGTTAGATCCTGTGACATGTGGTGAAACACTTGTTCTTCTTGAAGATTGTAGTTGCTGGTTTAAGGAACAACATTTGCCTACTATCTGAGAAACACTGCTGCCAGTCATGACAAATGTTATTATTATACTCTAAGGATCATTATGAATTATAATCATCGATTTTGAGCAATAACTTTATTATTTTGTGTTTTATGTAATTGAAAGTTTGTTTCTGGTGAGATGCCATATATCCATCCACAACTCCTTTTCCCATTTTGCACCTGGATCAGGGTGACACTTTAACAATGACAATCAGCTACAGCCAAGGTTTACACCACTGGATGACTGGTGAAAACTATTATGACTCATTTGTTTGCAAACTTTATGAAATGTTGTTATACATTTAGTTTTGGCACTTTTCAGAACTATGAGGTTTTCCTTTGGGTGCCTTTCATTCTCTAGGTTTGAGTTTTTGGATACATACTATTTTTGTGGAGTCTGATTTTCTCCATATTGTATTTGCAATGAAGCAGATTTTCTATTCTTTGGGTTGCTGTCCTGGTCATAGGAAGGAACTATGAAGAATTTTATGACAGTGTTTGGAGGGTATAATGGATTTATTTTTTTTATTTTTTTTGTTTATTGAGTAAGTTAGGAATTTCTAACAAAAGCTTTCAGGAATGTTGACATTTTTGTATTTATGTTATATCTATATATATATATATATATATATATATATATATATATATATATATATATATTTATATATATACATATACATATATATATATTATAGTTTATGTATATACAATAGCATCTCATTTTTACAATCAGTCAAATAGCAGTATGGTTTCATGCCGGGAAAGAGCACTACAGATGCAATGTTTGCTCTGAAAGTATTGATGGAGAAATATAGAGAAGGTCAGAAAGAGTTTCATTGTGTCTTTGTGGACTTAGAGAAAGCATATCACAGGGTGCCTAGAGAGGAGTTGGCATTGAATGAGGAAGTCGAGAGTGGAAGAGAAATATGTAAGAGTTGTACAGGACATGTACGAGGGTAGTGTGACAGTGGTGAGGTCTGCAGTGGGAGTGATAGTTGCATTTAAGGTGGAGGTGGGATTACATCAAGGATCAGCTCTGAGCCCTTTCTTATTTGCAATGGTGATGGACAGGCTGACACGAGATCAGACAGGAGGCCCCATGGACTATGATGTTTGCAGTTGATATTGTGATCTGTAGTGAGAGTAGGGACAAGGTTGAGGAGACCCTGGAGAGGTTGAGATATGCTCTAGAGAGGAGAGGAATGAATGTCATCAGGACTAAGACAGACTATATGTGTGTGAATGAGAGGGAGGATAGAGAAATGATGAGGGTGCAGGGAGTAGAGTTGGCAAAGGTGGATGAGTTTAAATATTTGGGATCAACAGTTCAGAGTAATGGTGAGTGTGGAAGAGAGGTGAAGAAGAGAGTACAGGCAGGGTGGAATGGGTGGCAAAGAGTGTTAGAAGTGATTTGTGACAGATGGGTATCAGTAAGAGTGAAAGGGAAGGTCTACAAGAGGGTAGTGAGACCAGCTATGTTATATGGGTTGAAGATGGTGGCATTGACAAAATGGTGAGAGTCAGAGCTGGATGTGGCAGAATTAAAGATGTTAAGATTTGCATTGGGTGTGATGAGGATGGACAGGTTTAGGAATCAGTAGATTAGAGGGTCAGCTCAGGTTGAACGGGTTGAAGAGAAAGCCAGAGAGGCAAGATTGTGTTGTTTTGGAAATGTGCTGAGTAGGGATGCTGGGTATATTGGGAAAAGGATGCTAAGGATGGAGCTGCCAGGTAACAGCAAAAGAGGAAGGCCTAAGATAAGGTTTATGGATGCGGTGAGAGAGGACATGCAAGTGGTTGGTGGGACAGAGCAAGATGCAGAGTACAGGAAGAAATGGAAACAGATTATCCGCTGTGGCAACCCCTAATGGGAACAGCCGAAAGAGAGAAGAAGAAGTCAAATGTATTTTGTGTTCATGTATGTCAAATAGTTCATATTTACAAGATGTATCACATTTACTATTCTGAAGTGTGTTTATTTTTCCTTGCTTTGATTCTTCTTTTTGTAACAGATCTTATTGTTAAAGCTGTATAATATACTTTTTTAATTTATATAATAAAGTTTAAGTTGTTGTTCCTATATAACCACTCTCTGGGCATTTACTGCAATGGATTACATAATTCTCATTTAAGAAGGGCATGTTAACAATCCATTGTACTTGAAAAAGCATCTGTTCTCTGATTTTGTTATGCTGGTAGCAGTGCAAAGCATATGGCATACTTAGTATCTTGACTAATGGAAGGATGTTTTGTCATTTTTTACTGTATTATATTCTGGCTTCAGTCTATTTCTAACATTTGGGTTATATAAATGTTATGGCTATTTAAAGGCTAGAAGTAATATATCTTGAAATTATTTCCCAAATGGTCATACTCAAGGGATATTGATTGGAGGTTCTCTAAGATTTTATAGTTTTTCAGTCTGGATGAAATATTTTCTCCATTGTAACTTTGTTACTGGGAATTCTCTTGTTATACTGGAGCAATTCTATTTCAACAACAATGAGATACCCACTATCTAAGTGAACATGAGCAAGGAAGCTTTCTTTCAGCAGTAGAGGTTGTGCATCCCCCCATCTCCCCAGCCCATGGAAAAATGTAGTGATATCCTAGTATTTGGCTATAAATTTCAGTTTTTTGCTGTATGAGTTAATTACTGCTTCTGTAAAGATCTATCTGTCTGTTGATTTCTTGTAAAATACTGCATAGGTTCATAGGTAGGTACTAGGCTATCGGCCCTGGGACCTATACAAGCCCAACCAAAAAGGTACCCTGGCTTTTGCCACCCAAGAAAATTATTTTCCTGTGCACTTTTGAGCAGAGCCACAGAGGTGATCCCCGGGGTGAATTTCCTATTTCCCATCCAATCATCAAGATTTTTCTTGAAGAGTGCTAATTAGGAGCTTTGTTTGATATAGATTGGTAGTTTATTCCAGAGTATGGGAAGTCTCTAGGGCAGGAATCTATCCCTCCGGCATGTTCTATTTATTGTGGTGACAAGGTTTAGGTCCCTAGAGCATGTAGCTCAGAGGGATTGGGATTTCTTTAAGTGGACCATGTCCAACAGCTCTGGGTTTGACATAGCTTTGTATGTTAGGCAGAGATCACCTCTGAGTAGGTGATATGCGACCGAGTAAAGCTGGAGTTTTTTGAGACGGTCTGTGTAGGGCATCTGTTGGAGGCCAGTAATCCTCTTTGTGAGGTATTTCTGTGGCTTTTGCAGTTGTTCTAGATGTCTTGTGAGGTACACACCAAAAGGGGAGTTGTACTCTATAATGGGTCTAATGAGTGATGAGTAGAGGGGAACAATGACCTCTTTTTTTCTGGATGAGAAATCTTTTGTGATGAGGTGTGCCACATAGATAGCTTTCCTGACTACTGTGGCAATGTGATTATCAAAGGTGAGACTACTGTCCACCTGTGTCCCAAGGTCTCTTACCACACTTTCGGTGTTAAGTATACTACCGCCTATGTTGTAGTTCATGGGTACAGAGTTTTTACCGAAGAGGATGACAATGCACTTTTTGGCAATGAGCTTGAGGCCATGGCTTTGACACCAGGCAGCTGTCTCAGTGAGGCCCTTTTGTAGGATGTCCACATCGTTAGGAGTTTCGATTATGGCTCCTAGTTTGCAGCCATCTGCAAACTTCATTAGCCAAAGACCTTCTGTGTTAGCATGTACTTCAGAGAAGTAGATACCAAATAGGAGAGGACCCAGGACTGAACCCTGTGGTACTCCACTTGTCACTGGTCTGAAGTCAGATTTGGAGTCTGTTACTTTTATGGTGTGGGTTCTGTCAGTGAGCCAGTTGGCAACCCATCTTGTGACATAGGGATTTATACCTAGTTTAGTGAGTTTATCTATAATTCCAGAGTGGGCATGGTGTCAAAAGCCTTGGCAAGATCTAGATAGGCTGTGTGAACCACCTTACCCTTGTCTACGGCTTTGGTGACTGCTTCAAAGAAGTCTATCAGGTTTAGGAGACATGATCTGCCTTTTACAAACCCGAACTGGGTGGGGTCCAGAGTTTGGAGATTACCAATGTCATTGTTTATAAGTTCCATGATGATACATTCCATGGCCTTGCAGACCAGGCTCTTCAGGCTAATGGGGTGGTAGTTCCCGGGGTCAGTGGTGGCCCCCACTTGTGGAGTGGGATAACCATCGCTGTGCGCCATTCAGCAGGCACAAAGCCTGAGGTGAGGCTATGACTGAACATAGTACTTAGGTGGGGTGCCAGTTCGTTCTGTAATTCATGTAGAAAGCAGCCTGGGATGTTGTCTGGTCCCATGGATGCTGTGTTCTTGGCTTTGGAGAGTGTGGTTTTTACCTGTGCAGCTGTGATTACAGAAACTTTGCATTCTTCCGGTATAGAGATGGGCTCTTTAGGGGGTGAGAGGAGGGGTAAAGTTAGCACTAAACCTATCTGCCAGGATGTTGGCAATATCAGTTGGGTCTGTATATTTAGTGCCATTGTGCTGTAACTCAGAGCAGATCTGAGTGTTGCCATTGAGATTATTGACATAGCTATAGAATGCTTTGTGGTTGTCTTTAGAATCAGTGATGATTTTGTTTTCTTAACTAGCTTTGGAGGATTTTATCAGGGGTCACAGCTTCTTACTAAGGCTGACCAGGGAGCTCCTCCACTCATGGGATTTTACTCTCTTTTGCAACAGTTTCTTCCTTCTGTTGTACAGTTTGTTTATGGCAGGGGACCACCAGATTGGCTTAATTTTTTTGGAGGATAGCACCTTGGTTCTGTTTGCGATAGCACGATCCATGCACTCATGTAAGTGCTTATAAAGTGCAATTGTGTAGGATTCGGTAGTCATAACTGTATTGTCCATCTGCATGGGTGTCATGAAGTTTACCACTTCTTTCTTAAAAAGCATGAAATTGGCTTTGGAGAAATTTTTTACCATGGTTTCCTTAATGGGGGGGTGGGGGTAGGATGTGGATATCTAGGGTAATTAGCTTATGGTCAGATCGGACCAATGAAGTGCTGACTTCAGGTGTGGAACACCTGTCACTCATGTCGGTAATGACTAGATCTAGGATATTGTTGCCCCTGGTGGGGGTGTGGATAAGTTGATCCAGGGCATTGGAGTTTATGAATTCCAGAAAGCGTTGAGTGAAGGAGTTGGTACATGAGTAGTTTTCCAAGTTAATGGTGGGGTAGTTGAAATCACCCATTATTAGAGTGCTTGTTTGAACCCTAATATTTTCCAGTACATCAAGAAAAGAGGAGTGGGAATCCTGGGGCATGGTGGGTAATCTGTAGCAAGCTGCAATTTGGATTGCAGTTTTGACCAGAGTTAGTTTCACTTGAATAACCTTGGCTGCATTATGCTGAGCAACTAGCCTGGAGGTGTGGATATCCTTAATGAATATGGACACACCTCCACCTTTGGTGTTCCGGTCCAGGTTACATGGCCGAAAAAGGTGATATGAATTATAGCCTGGTAATGCAGGTGTGCTCTCTGGAGCCTTGAGACAGGTCTCAGTCACTGCACAAATATCGATGTTCTCCATTTTAAGGAGTGCCTCGAGTGAGTGCATTTTGAGATTTAGACTTCTAGCATTGAGTAGCATCACCCTCAGTTTTTGCTTTGCCTGTTCCTGTTATGGTGGTGAATTTGTCATTTGAACCTTGCCTAAAAAAGGCACTATAGGGGCGGCAAGAACCTTAGCCAGTATCCGGAATACCAGGGGTGACAGGTGCAGGCCATCTCTGGCAAAACATTGTGATCTGTCGACCATGTCATCCCAGGCAGACAGATACTGGATCCCTTTAGAATGGCACCAGAAGCTTAGACAATTGTTGAAGTCAATCATTTTGTCCTTGTACTGCAGCATCATTCTGGGTGATGGCAGAATGCTACTCAGGGCTAGGGTCATACATGTCTGGGCTACAAGATCAGAGAGCTCTTCCATGTCTCTTTTCATGTAGTCCAGGGAGGTACGTCTCAGGTCATTCACACCAACATGGATAATGACAGAGTTATATTTGTATTTGTTGTGGAGTGACCAGAGTGTGTGGGTTATGTGGCGGATCATGGCACCCAACAGGCAGCTGACAGTAACTTTCTTCTTGTTTAGCCTGGTGAGTGGGACATCAGTGTGCCTGATTATAGAGTCACCTGTGACTAGTGTGTTGGGTACATTGTTTTTCCTTATTGGCTGTGGTTGAGGGGCACATTGAGTATGTGGGCTGTGTGTCATTTGTGTTGTGTTGGGGGGTGGAGGTTGCTTTCATTTCTGTTTTGGAGGTCTCTGTTGCTTGAGCAGATTATTATTGAGAGCCTTCACAAATGTTTTTGTGTTTCTATGTGTGGATTTTGGTGGTGTAGATTTAGTGAGACTATGTGATAAGTGTGGCATGGTGCAAGTGTTTCCCTTCTCCTCTTGACTGTCAAGTTCAGTTTTGATTGGAGATAGCTTTACCTCCAGTTTGGCTGGATAAGTGCATCTCTCACAGGTTGTAGTGTTGGGTGGTAGAAGGAGAGGGTTGTCTGGGTACATGAGGCAATTTCTACATTGCCCCAAGATGCTCAGATTCATCAGATAGACAGGAGAGAACACTGGGAGCTGAACCTTGGACATGCCTGAATAAAAAACTATTTTCACTAGATAAGTGAGGAAAGTGAGTACAAGAGCTGTTTTTCTCTAAACAAGTGAGGAAAGTAAGTACCAAAACTGTTTTCCTCTAGGTAATGAGGAAGGTTGAGTGCTGTAGTAATTAGTAGGTTATTTAGTGTTTACAAGTTCTGAAAAAGTGCTGATCATGAATAAGAAAATTCAAGAGCTAAAACTAAGAATCTGTATCGGTACTAAACTAGTTACAGGAAAGGGGGGAAACAAGTGCAAATGTGGGCTTTTAAATCAGAAAGTTGAGAGAGATGGAAAAACTGCCCAAACGGCCAATAACTACAATTTCTGGGCCAGAACCACTCCTTATGTGGTAGATAGGTTACCTAGTGCTAACCACTCTCACCTATAAGCTAGAAGGCTTCCCTCCAACACAGAAAGCTTAAGGGAGCTCGGAAGCCTACATTCAGTCCTGGACACAACAAATCTGAATCTGGACTACACTAGTTACAGGAAAGGCATTTATAAATATATATATATATATATATATATATATATATATATATATATATATATACAGAAAAGTAGCTAAAACAGCAGTAAAAACAATTCAAATGCAGTTCAAGATAGCACACTTGAGTATGTAGCAATGTTAGACGAAACAGTTTAAAAAATGCAATTAAATTAAAAATGACTAAAAACAAGTGCAGAAGGACTCTATTGGGTGGAATGAGGTAAAGAGATGGGACTGGGGCGAGTGTCCCAGATCAAATCTACAGTGGGGGTGGGCAACTACAAAAGCCTCCAAATTTAAACAACAACACATGAATAGGAAGGGTGGGTATGGGAAAACCAAAAATATACTCAGCTCTGTATATCTCCAGATAGTTTGAAGAGCACTCTGTCAGGACACAGGAATGCTCCAGCAATGATATGCAGGCTGTTACTAAGAGAGTCTAATTTTATGCAAGTAATACTTGAGATAGTCAGATAACACACAGGATGTAAAACCAGTTATACCAACTTAAGACACAGAGAAATAGGGGAGGGAGGAAAAACACCTTCAGCAGAGATCTGAAAAACTATACAGTGAAGCAAAAATAACAGTGCACAACTCTGAAGTCATCCAGCAATGATATAAAATTAGTCAAACAACAATTACCAGTACACAACTCTGAAGTGCCAGAAAAATATACTCAGCTCTGTATATCTCCAGATAGTTTGAAGAGCACTCTGTCAGGACACAGGAATGCTCCAGCAATGATATGCAGGCTGTTACTAAGAGAGTCTAATTTTATGCAAGTAATACTTGAGATAGTCAGATAACACACAGGATGTAAAACCAGTTATACCAACTTAAGACACAAAGAAATAGTGGGAGGGAGGAAAAACACCTTCAACAGAGATCTGAAAAACTATACAGTGAAGCAAAAATAACAGTACACAACTCTGAAGTCATTAAGCAATGATATAAAATTAGTCAAACAACAATTACCAGTACACAACTCTGAAGTGCCAGAAAAATATACTCAGGTCTGTATATCTCCAGATAGTCTAAAGAGCACACTGTCAGCTCAAAGGAAAGCTCCAGAAATGATATGCAGGCTGTTTCTAAGAGGGTCTAATTTTATGCAAGTAATACTTGAGATAGTCAGATAACACACAGGATGTAAACCCAGTTATATCAGCTTAAGACACAGACAAATAGGGGGAGGGAGGAAAAACACTTTCAGCAGTGATCTGAAAAACTATACAGTGAAGCAAAAATAACAGTGCACAACTCTGAAGTCAGCCAGCAGTGATATAAAATTAGTCAAACAACAATTACCAGTACACAACTCTGAAGTGACAGAAAAATATACTCAGCTTTGTATATCTCCAGCTAGTTTGGGG
>NC_056725.1:1598134213-1598163236 GCF_019279795.1 Protopterus annectens | reverse complement strand
GAAAGCACGCTAAAGGGTAATGCTTTCTTCCTGTTGAAATGCTTTTAGTAATTTTGGTATTAAGAACAAAAGGTTCAGAAGGTCATATACATTGTGCGGTACATCTCCTTTAAAAGAAGTAGAAAATTTAAAAGTACAACAATCCCGCCAACTTTCCAGCTTCCACTAAGAGCAGAAATAAAGTAGAATTCTGCACTGACACTTGGCAGGGTATCGGGCAGGGTGCAGTTCGTCTTCTTGACTGGCAAGCCGACTTTGTGTCAGGTAATACACGTGCACAGCCTACCCTTTTGAGAAGCGGCAAGAACTAGGATAGCCACCCTTGCAGATGATTTAAAGCCTAGCGCCTTCCCCTCGGTAGGGTAGCATGAATCCTTGCACTCTGCACGTGAGGAATAGACGGCATCACAACAGTGGCAGAAAAGAGAGAACCCATGAGACTCAAAGCCCCACACTACCACTTAAAGAAACCCGGAGCAAAGACCATGACTGATAAGGGATGCCAAGCCTAAGCAAAGCTCACTAATTCACCTTCCTCTCAGAGGGCTCTCCTGATATGAATCAAGCCTCTTATTAATAGGTTAGCGAGGGACGATGATGCAGTCATGGGGGAAATACCACGAGGAGCTGAGCTGATATGCCTGCGAGACTAGCACCTACAATTTTATCTGTTACTGGTAGAAAGTTTCAAAATATGAGTCTAAGCTGAAGCGAAGCATTTTGGGTATGCTAATCAAATTCTTGATGTTTCCTTTTTCAGCATTTTTCTTTGGTCAGGTTTTGAAATCAAAGGAGTGAACACAGTGCTGACATTTCTATCCTGAGCCCTGCCTCAACATCCCGATCATCTGAGCAGAAAATGGAACAGACTGACAGGAATTAACATCGAAAATCAAACCTGTCAGACCAGTTGATTAGCATACTCCCACTGCCAGCCTTTACCACCGAATTGTAATACTTTCTTCCTGCTGAAATGGATTTGCAAATGGAATCTGTAGTTGCTCACTGTAGGTGTGACCTCACTTTTATTCACATATAAAAGAAACAAAACAAAAGATAAACAAACAAAAACAGCAGTGCGCTAAATCTTTTTCCCTACGCCGTTGATAGCACCTCTTACAATACCAAGGCATGCCTGCAAACTCTTCTTATTACGCACGATCTGTGCAATGTCTGCTTGTTTACGTGTTGCTTTTTTTTTAGTCCATCTCGCGTCCTTGCTTTCCTCATCATTGTCCTGCTTTTGATGTTGCTAGTTTGAGTGAGGACACGGCACATGACCTGACTATCTCTGTTGTGAAGTAGTGCTCATTATGTCTTTCTTACTTACTTACTTACTGCCAGCAAGATGATTCCGATGTGATGTATTGCTTCATATGTCTTTCTTATTGGCTGGAATCACAAACAGGTTGCCGGTTACAACTCTGACATCAGACATTCTACAACTAGAAACTGCATTCTCAAGTGCAGTTTTATTAGTATCACAAGCACTCAAGGCGTGGATGGTCCAGCTTTGGAGACAAGAGATTCTCTGCACTTTAAAGCACTCATACAGCTAAAGGCCGAGAGCCACTCAGATTTAAAACGACTTTTGCTTGGCAGTTTGGCCGACATCTCCTTTTAAGTCTAGAGTTGCAAGTGATTTTCAAGAAGTACCTTTACTCTCCCCTACATGCAGGTATGAAAAATTAATTCCCTCACTTCATTTATCTCCTTCCTTCCTTCCTTGCTTCTTTCCTTCACTCATGCCTCATTTCATAGAGTACAGGGGAAAATGTGCTAAGCAGCTCAAAGCAGCAGAAATAAAAATATCACTGGAAATGTCAGTAGAAAGAATCGTGGAAGTAGCCTTGGTAAGAGTTAACTTTTCTCCTACTGAACACTGGGGTCTGTGTCGCAAGGATTCTGTTTTTTGGGTGCCTCCACTCACAGGCTTCCTCATCAGTATAGTACGGTCTGAAGGATGTAATTTGTCAGCTGAAGCAGGGGGATCAAGGGGTTGGGAGTTGGCATAGTGGTTAATGTACCACAGACCACAACACAGTCCTCAAACAAAGTGTGATACCTATGTCTGGCAGTTGCTGCAGTGTTTAAGGCTGCAGAGCTGGAGTGTTAACCATACATGGTGAAACAACTACACAGGGGTAGTGTGGCCGAGCAGTCTAAGGTGCTGTATTAAGGCTCCAGTCTCCACGGAGGTGTGGGTTCGAATCCCACCACTACCAAGCTGTGAGTGCAGGATGGTGTCAAGCTATTTTCTGTAGTAGTGGCTTTAATTCTCTCTCAGTCTTCATTGCCCCAACAGGTCTTTTGGGACTTTCAGTCAGGCTCCTTGATGGTCTCTTCGGCTGCATGACCAGCACCTGCCTCTGAGCCCACCGTCACGGCCTTTTGTCTTTCAATCAGCAGTGGTTATGGCACAGGAATCAAGAAGGTCAGCCCCACTCTGTAGTGGCGCTTGTCAAAAGAGCAGCAAACGCAGTGTACGGTGCATCTTCTAATGTTCTCGTGAGTGAGTTCACGCAAGTAGACTACGTCTCTTCCAGTCAACGCTACCTGACCCAGTCTTTTCTTGATAAGGACAAGACCCTGCCCTGCTGAGTGGTAGCACGATAGTCGAGCGATCTATCGTTAGGTCACTAGAAGAAATAAACATTTTATCCTTCTGCACTTTGTGTTCCAAATGGAGTTCAAAACAGCTGCTGTTTTTAGTAACTCTTTTTTTTATGTTCATAAGCAGCATCTGGGCCTGTGGTCAAGGAGACCACGGTGGAGCCTGAGCCAGTTTCTACAGTAACCCAAAGTACGGGCTAGTTAAGCAACTACGAATAGCATCTCAGTAATAAGCCCCTCCCAAAGCCTCCACACTAAATGCCGGACTCACATGAGCAGCTCTGTCCCTGAGTGGACTTGAACCACTGACATTTCGGTTACTAGCCAATCATCTGCAGCCGACTGCACCACAGAGACATGAGCACAAGCCCTCCAGACGTTCAGAAAAAAGAGAACCCTCTGTATTTTGCTGCACATTCAAAAGAAAGCACGCAAAAGGGTACGTTTCTTCCTGTTGAGAAATGCTTTTAGTAATTTTGGTATTAAGAACAAAAGGTTCAGAAGGTCATATACATTGTGCGGTACATCTCCTTTAAAAGAAGTAGAAAATTTAAAAGTACAACAATCCCGCCAACTTTCCAGCTTCCACTAAGAGCAGAAATAAAGTAGAATTCTGCACTGACACTTGGCAGGGTATCGGGCAGGGTGCAGTTCATCTTCTTGACTGGCAAGCCGACTTTGTGTCAGGTAATACACGTGCACAGCCTACCCTTTTGAGAAGCGGCAAGAACTAGGATAGCCACCCTTGCAGATGATTATCTGTTAATGGTAGAAAGTTTCTCATAGTAAAAGTCTGCATATCATTCTTGGAGCCTTCCTATGTCCTGACAGAGTGCTCTTCAAACTATCTGGAGATATATGGAGCTGAGTATACTTTTCTGGAACTTCAGAGTTGTGTACTTGTAATTGTTTTTTGACTAATTTTATATCATTGCTGGCTGACTTCAGATTTGTGCACTGTTAATTTTGCTTCACTGAAGAGATTTTCAGATCTCTGCTGAAGGTGTTTTCCCCCTCCCCCTATTTCTCTGTGTCTTAAGTTGGTATAACTGGTTTTACATCCTGTGTGTTATCTGACTATCTCAAGTATTACTTGCATAAAATTAGACCCTCTTAGTAACAGCCTGCATATCATTGCTGGAGCTGTCCTGTGTCCTGACAGAGTGCTCTTCAAATTATCTGGAGATATACAGAGCTGAGTATATTTTTCTGGCACTTCAGAGTTGTGTACTGGTAATTGTTGTTTGACTAATTTTATATCATTGCTGGATGAGTTCAGAGTTGTGCACTGCTATTTTTGCTTCACTGTATAGTTTTTCAGATCTCTGCTGAAGGTGTTTTCCTCCCTAACCCTATTTCTCTGTGTCTTAAGTAGGTATAACTGGTTTTACATCCTGTGTGTTATCTGAATATCTCAAGTATTACTTGCATAAAATTAGACCCTCTTAGTAACAGCCTGCATATCATTGCTGGAGCCTTCCTGTGTCCTGACAGAGTGCTCTTCAAACTATCTGGAGATATACAGAGCTGAGTATATTTTTCTGGCACTTCAGAGTTGTGTACTGGTAATTGTTGTTTGACTAATTTTATATCATTGCTGGCTGACTTCAGAGTTGTGCACTGTTATTTTTGCTTCACTGTATAGTTTTTCAGATCTCTGCTGAAGGTGTTTTTCCTCCCTCCCCCTATTTCTCTGTGTCTTAAGTTGGTATAACTGGTTTTACATCCTGTGTGTTATCTGACTATCTCAAGTATTACTTGCATAAAATTAGACCCTCTTAGTAACAGCCTGCATATCATTGCTGGAGCCTTCCTGTGTCCTGACAGAGTGCTCTTCAAACTATCTGGAGATATACAGAGCTGAGTATATTTTTCTGGCACTTCAGAGTTGTGTACTGGTAATTGTTGTTTGACTAATTTTATATCATTGCTGGCTGACTTCAGAGTTGTGCACTGTTATTTTTGCTTCACTGTATAGTTTTTCAGATCTCTGCTGAAGGTGTTTTTCCTCCCTCCCCCTATTTCTCTGTGTCTTAAGTTGGTATAACTGGTTTTACATCCTGTGTGTTATCTGACCATCTCAAGGATTACTTGCATAAAATTAGACCCTCTTAGTAAAAGTCTGCATATCATTGCTGGAGCCTTCCTGTGTCCTGACAGAGTGCTCTTCAAACTATCTGGAGATATACAGAGCTGAGTATATTTTTCTGGCACTTCAGAGTTGTGTACTGGTAATTGTTGTTTGACTAATTTTATATCATTGCTGGCTGACTTCAGAGTTGTGCACTGTTATTTTGCTTCACTGTATAGTTTTTCAGATCTCTGCTGAAGGTGTTTTCCCTCCCCTATTTCTCTGTGTCTTAAGTTGGTATAACTGGTTTTACATCCTGTGTGTTATCTGACCATCTCAAGGATTACTTGCATAAAATTAGACCCTCTTAGTAAAAGTCTGCATATCATTGCTGGAGCCTTCCTGTGTCCTGACAGAGTGCTCTTCAAACTATCTGGAGATATACAGAGCTGAGTATATTTTTCTGGCACTTCAGAGTTGTGTACTGGTAATTGTTGTTTGACTAATTTTATATCATTGCTGGCTGACTTCAGAGTTGTGCACTGTTATTTTTGCTTCACTGTATAGTTTTTCAGATCTCTGCTGAAGGTGTTTTTCCCCCCTCCCTATTTCTCTGTGTCTTAAGTTGGTATAACTGGTTTTACATCCTGTGTGTTATCTGACTATCTCAAGGATTACTTGCATAAAATTAGACCCTCTTAGTAAAAGTCTGCATATCATTGCTGGAGCCTTCCTGTGTCCTGACAGAGTGCTCTTCAAACTATCTGGAGATATACAGAGCTGAGTATATTTTTCTGGCACTTCAGAGTTGTGTACTGGTAATTGTTGTTTGACTAATTTTATATCATTGCTGGCTGACTTCAGAGTTGTGCACTGTTATTTTTGCTTCACTGTATAGTTTTTCAGATCTCTGCTGAAGGTGTTTTTCCCCCCCTGCGCGTATTTCTCTGTGTCTTAAGTTGGTATAACTGGTTTTACATCCTGTGTGTTATCTGACTATCTCAAGGATTACTTGCATAAAATTAGACCCTCTTAGTAAAAGTCTGCATATCATTGCTGGAGCCTTCCTGTGTCCTGACAGAGTGCTCTTCAAACTATCTGGAGATATACAGAGCTGAGTATATTTTTCTGGCACTTCAGAGTTGTGTACTGGTAATTGTTGTTTGACTAATTTTATATCATTGCTGGCTGACTTCAGAGTTGTGCACTGTTATTTTTGCTTCACTGTATAGTTTTTCAGATCTCTGCTGAAGGTGTTTTCCCCTCCCCCTATTTCTCTGTGTCTTAAGTTGGTATAACTGGTTTTACATCCTGTGTGTTATCTGACCATCTCAAGGATTACTTGCATAAAATTAGACCCTCTTAGTAAAAGTCTGCATATCATTGCTGGAGCCTTCCTGTGTCCTGACAGAGTGCTCTTCAAACTATCTGGAGATATACAGAGCTGAGTATATTTTTCTGGCACTTCAGAGTTGTGTACTGGTAATTGTTGTTTGACTAATTTTATATCATTGCTGGCTGACTTCAGAGTTGTGCACTGTTATTTTTGCTTCACTGTACAGTTTTTCAGATCTCTGCTGAAGGTGTTTTTCCCCCCATCACCTATTTCTCTTTGTCTTAAGTTGGTATAACTTGTTTTACATCCTGTGTGTTATCTGACTATCTCAAGGATTACTTGCATAAAATTAGACCCTCTTAGTAAAAGTCTGCATATCATTGCTGGAGCCTTCCTGTGTCCTGACAGAGTGCTCTTCAAACTATCTGGAGATATACAGAGCTGAGTATATTTTTCTGGCACTTCAGAGTTGTGTACTGGTAATTGTTGTTTGACTAATTTTATATCATTGCTGGCTGACTTCAGAGTTGTGCACTGTTATTTTTGCTTCACTGTATAGTTTTTCAGATCTCTGCTGAAGGTGTTTTTCCTCCCTAGTTCTCTGTGTCTTAAGTTGGTATAACTGGTTTTACATCCTGTGTGTTATCTGACCATCTCAAGGATTACTTGCATAAAATTAGACCCTCTTAGTAAAAAGTCTGCATATCATTGCTGGAGCCTTCCTGTGTCCTGACAGAGTGCTCTTCAAACTATCTGGAGATATACAGAGCTGAGTATATTTTTCTGGCACTTCAGAGTTGTGTACTGGTAATTGTTGTTTGACTAATTTTATATCATTGCTGGCTGACTTCAGAGTTGTGCACTGTTATTTTTGCTTCACTGTATAGTTTTTCAGATCTCTGCTGAAGGTGTTTTTCCCCCCTCCCTATTTCTCTGTGTCTTAAGTTGGTATAACTGGTTTTACATCCTGTGTGTTATCTGACCATCTCAAGGATTACTTGCATAAAATTAGACCCTCTTAGTAAAAGTCTGCATATCATTGCTGGAGCCTTCCTGTGTCCTGACAGAGTGCTCTTCAAACTATCTGGAGATATACAGAGCTGAGTATATTTTTCTGGCACTTCAGAGTTGTGTACTGGTAATTGTTGTTTGACTAATTTTATATCATTGCTGGCTGACTTCAGAGTTGTGCACTGTTATTTTTGCTTCACTGTATAGTTTTTCAGATCTCTGCTGAAGGTGTTTTTCCCCCCTCCCCCTATTTCTCTGTGTCTTAAGTTGGTATAACTGGTTTTACATCCTGTGTGTTATCTGACTATCTCAAGGATTACTTGCATAAAATTAGACCCTCTTAGTAAAAGTCTGCATATCATTGCTGGAGCCTTCCTGTGTCCTGACAGAGTGCTCTTCAAACTATCTGGAGATATACAGAGCTGAGTATATTTTTCTGGCACTTCAGAGTTGTGTACTGGTAATTGTTGTTTGACTAATTTTATATCATTGCTGGCTGACTTCAGAGTTGTGCACTGTTATTTTTGCTTCACTGTATAGTTTTTCAGATCTCTGCTGAAGGTGTTTCCCTCCTCCCCCTATTTCTCTGTGTCTTAAGTTTGTATAACTGGTCTTACATCCTGTGTGTTATCTGACTATCTCAAGGATTACTTGCATAAAATTAGACCCTCTTAGTAAAAAAGTCTGCATATCATTGCTGGAGCCTTCCTGTGTCCTGAAAGAGTGCTCTTCAAACTATCTGGAGATATACAGAGCTGAGTATATTTTTCTGGCACTTCAGAGTTGTGTACTGGTAATTGTTGTTTGACTAATTTTATATCATTGCTGGCTGACTTCAGAGTTGTGCACTGTTATTTTTGCTTCACTGTATAGTTTTTCAGATCTCTGCTGAAGGTGTTTTCCCCCTCCCCTATTTCTCTGTGTCTTAAGTCAGTATAACTGGTTTTACATCCTGTGTGTTATCTGACTATCTCAAGGATTACTTGCATAAAATTAGACCCTCTTAGTAAAAGTCTGCATATCATTGCTGGAGCCTTCCTGTGTCCTGACAAAGTGCTCTTCAAACTATCTGGAGATATACAGAGCTGAGTATATTTTTCTGGCACTTCAGAGTTGTGTACTGGTAATTGTTGTTTGACTAATTTTATATCATTGCTGGCTGACTTCAGAGTTGTGCACTGTTATTTTTGCTTCACTGTATAGTTTTTCAGATCTCTGCTGAACGTGTTTTCCCCTCTCACCCTATTTCTCTGTGTCTTAAGTTGGTATAACTGGTTTTACATCCTGTGTGTTATCTGACTATCTCAAGGATTACTTGCATAAAATTAGACCCTCTTAGTAACAGCCTGCATATCATTGCTGGAGCCTTCCTGTATCCTGACAGTGTGCTCTTCAAACTTTGTGGAGATATACAGTCCTGAGTATATTTTTCTGGCACTTCAGAGTTGTGTACTGGTAATTGTTGTTTGACTAATTTTATATCATTGCTGGCTGACTTCAGAGTTGTGCACTGTTATTTTTGCTTCACTGTATAGTTTTTCAGATCTCTACTTAAGGTGTTTTTCCTCCTTCCCCCTATTTCTCTGTGTCTTAAGTTGGTATAACTGGTTTTACATCCTGTGTGTTATCTGACTATCTCAAGTATTACTTGCATAAAATTAGACTCTCTTAGTAACAGCCTGCATATCATTGCTGGAGAATTCCTGTGTCCTGACAGACTGCTCTTCAAACTATCTGGAGATATCCAGAGCTGAGTATATTTTTCTGACACTTCAAAGTTGTGTACTGGTAATTGTTGTTTGACTAATTTTATATCATTGCTGGCTGACTTCAGAGTTGTGCACTGTTATTTTTGCTTCACTGTATAGTTTTTCAGATCTCTGTTGAAGGTGTTTTTCCTCCTACCTATTTCTCTGTGTCTTAAGTTGGTATAACTGGTTTTACATCCTGTGTGTTATCTGACTATCTCAAGGATTACTTGCATAAAATTAGACCCTCTTAGTAAAAGTCTGCATATCATTGCTGGAGCCTTCCTGTGTCCTGACAGAGTGCTCTTCAAACTATCTGGAGATATACAGAGCTGAGTATATTTTTCTGGCACTTCAGAGTTGAGTACTGGTAATTGTTGTTTGACTAATTTTATATCATTGCTGGCTGACTTCAGAGTTGTGCACTGTTATTTTTGCTTCACTGTATAGTTTTTCAGATCTCTGCTGAAGGTGATTTCTGCCCTCCCCCTATTTCACTGTGTCTTAAGTTGGTATAACTGGTTTTACATCCTGTGTGTTATCTGACTATCTCAAGGATTACTTGCATAAAATTAGACCCTCTTAGTAAAAGTCTGCATATTATTGCTGGAACCTTCCTGTATCCTGACGGAGTGCTCTTCAAACTATCTGGAAATATAGAGAGCTGAGGATGTTTTTCTGGCACTTCAGAGTTGTGTACTTGTAATTGTTGTTTGACTAATTTTATATCATTGCTGGCTGACTTTAGAGTTGTGCAGTGTTATTTTTGCTTCATTGTAGAGTTTTTCAGATCTCTGCTGAAGGTGTTTTCCCCCTTCCCCTATTTCGCTGTGTCTTAAGTTGGTATAATTGGTTTTACATCCTGTGTGTTATCTGACTATCTGAAGGATTACTTGCATAAAATTAGACCCTCTTAGCAAAAGTCTGCATATCATTGCTGGAGCCTTTATGTGTCCTGACATAGTGCTCTTCAAACTATCTGGAGATATACAGAGCTGAGTATATTTTTCTGGCACTTCAGAGTTGTGTACTGCTAATTGTTGTTTGACTAATTTTATATCATTGCTGGCTGACTTCAAAGTTGTGCACTGTTATTTTTGCTTCACTGTATAGTTTTTCAGATCTCTGCTGAAGGTGTTTTCCCCCTCCCCTATTTCTCTGTGTCTTAATTTGGAATAACTGGTTTTATATCCTGTGTGTTATCTGACTATCTCAAAGATTACTTGCATAATGTTAGACCCTCTTAGTAAAAGTCTGCATATCATTGCTGGAGCCTTCCTGTGTCCTGACAGAGTGCTCTTCAAACTATCTGGAGATATACAGAGCTGAGTATATTTTTCTGGCACTTCAGAGTTGTGTACTGGTAATTGTTGTTTGACTAATTTTATATCATTGCTGGCTGACTTCAGAGTTGTGCACTGTTATTTTTGCTTCACTGTATAGTTTTTCAGATCTCTGCTGAAGGTGTTTTCCCCCCTCCCTCTATTTCTCTGTGTCTTAAGTTGGTATAACTGGTTTTACATCCTGTGTGTTATCTGACTATCTCAAGGATTACTTGCATAAAATTAGACCCTCTTAGTAAAAGTCTGCATATCATTGCTGGAGCCTTCCTGTGTCCTGACAGAGTGCTCTTCAAACTATCTGGAGATATACAGAGCTGAGTATATTTTTCTGGCACTTCAGAGTTGTGTACTGGTAATTGTTGTTTGACTAATTTTATATCATTGCTGGCTGACTTCAGAGTTGTGCACTGTTATTTTTGCTTCACTGTATAGTTTTTCAGATCTCTGCTGAAGGTGTTTTTCCCCCCTCCCCCTATTTCTCTGTGTCTTAAGTTGGTATAACTGGTTTTACATCCTGTGTGTTATCTGACTATCTCAAGGATTACTTGCATAAAATTAGACCCTCTTAGTAAAAGTCTGCATATCATTGCTGGAGCCTTCCTGTGTCCTGACAGAGTGCTCTTCAAACTATCTGGAGATATACAGAGCTGAGTATATTTTTCTGGCACTTCAGAGTTGTGTACTGGTAATTGTTGTTTGACTAATTTTATATCATTGCTGGCTGACTTCAGAGTTGTGCACTGTTATTTTTGCTTCACTGTATAGTTTTTCAGATCTCTGCTGAAGGTATCCCCCCTATTTCTCTGTGTCTTAAGTTGGTATAACTGGTTTTACATTCTGTGTGTTATCTGACTATCTCAAGGATTACTTGCATAAAATTAGACCCTCTTAGTAAAAGTCTGCATATCATTGCTGGAGCCTTCCTGTGTCCTGACAGAGTGCTCTTCAAACTATCTGGAGATATACAGAGCTGAGTATATTTTTCTGGCACTTCAGAGTTGTGTACTGGTAATTGTTGTTTGACTAATTTTATATCATTGCTGGCTGACTTCAGAGTTGTGCACTGTTATTTTGCTTCACTGTATAGTTTTTCAGATCTCTGCTGAAGGTGTTTTCCCCCCTCCCCCTATTTCTCTGTGTCTTAAGTTGGTATAACTGGTTTTACATCCTGTGTGTTATCTGACTATCTCAAGGATTACTTGCATAAAATTAGACCCTCTTAGTAAAAGTCTGAATATCATTGCTGGAACCTTCCTGTGTCCAGACAGAGTGCTCTTCAAACTCTCTGGAGATATACAGAGCTGAGTATATTTTTCTGGCACTTCAGACTTGTTTACTTGTAATTGTTGTTTGACTAATTTTATATCATTGCTGGCTGACTTCAGAGTTGTGCACTGTTATTTTTGCTTCACTCTATAGTTTTTTAGATCTCTGCTGAAGGTGTTTTCCCTCCTCCACCTATTTCTCTGTGTCTTAAGTTGGGATAACTGGTTTTGCATCATGTGTGTTATCTGACTAACTCAAGGATTACTTGGATAACATTAGACCCTCTTAGTAAAAGTCTGCATATCATTGCTGGAGCCTTCCTGTGTCCTGACAGAGTGTTCTTCAAACTATCTGGTGATATACAGAGCTGAGTATATTTTTCTGGCACTTCAGAGTTGTGTACTGCTAATTGTTGTTTGACTAATTTTATATCATTGCCAGCTGACTTCAGAGTTGTGCACTGTTATTTTTGCTTCACTGTATAGTTTTTCAGATCTCTGCTGAAGGTGTTTTTCTCCCCCCCCTATTTCTCTGTGTCTTAAGTTGGTATAACTGGTTTTACATCCTGTGTGTTATCTGACTATCTCAAGGATTACTTGCATAAAATTAGACCCTCTTAGTAAAAGTCTGCATATCATTGCTGGAGCCTTCCTGTGTCCTGACAGAGTGCTCTTCAAACTATCTGGAGATATACAGAGCTGAGTATATTTTTCTGGCACTTCAGAGTTGTGTACTGGTAATTGTTGTTTGACTAATTTTATATCATTGCTGGCTGACGTCAGAGTTCTGCACTGTTATTTTTGCTTCACTGTATAGTTTTTCAGATCTCTGCTGAAGGTGTTTTTCCCCTCTCCTCCTATTTCTCTGTGTCTTAAGTTGGTATAACTGGTTTTACATCCTTTGTGTTATCTGACTATCTCAAGGATTACTTGCATAAAATTAGACCCTCTTAGTAAAAGTCTGCATATCATTGCTGGAGCCTTCCTGTGTCCTGACAGAGTGCTCTTCAAACTATCTGGAGATATACAGAGCTGAGTATATTTTTCTGGCACTTCAGAGTTGTGTACTGGTAATTGTTGTTTGACTAATTTTATATCATTGCTGGCTGACTTCAGAGTTGTGCACTGTTATTTTTGCTTCACTGTATAGTTTTTCAGATCTCTGCTGAAGGTGTTTTTCCCCCCTCCCCCTATTTCTCTGTGTCTTAAGTTGGTATAACTGGTTTTACATCCTGTGTGTTATCTGACTATCTCAAGGATTACTTGCATAAAATTAGACCCTCTTAGTAAAAGTCTGCATATCATTGCTGGAGCCTTCCTGTGTCCTGACAGAGTGCTCTTCAAACTATCTGGAGATATACAGAGCTGAGTATATTTTTCTGGCACTTCAGAGTTGTGTACTGGTAATTGTTGTTTGACTAATTTTATATCATTGCTGGCTGACTTCAGAGTTGTGCACTGTTATTTTTGCTTCACTGTAGACTTTTTCAGATCTCTGCTGAAGGTGTTTTTCCTTTTCCCCTTATTTGTCTGTGTCTTAAGTTGGTTTAACTGGTTTTACATCCTGTGTGTTATCTGACTATCTTATGGATTACTTGCATAAAATTATACCCTCTTAGTAAAAGTCTGCATATCATTGCTGGAGCCTTCCTGTGTCCTGACAGAGTGCTCTTCAAACTATCTGGAGATATACAGAGCTGAGTATATTTTTCTGGCACTTCAGAGTTGTGTACTTGTAATTGTTGTTTGACTAATTTTATATCATTGCTGGCTGACTTCAGAGTTGTGCACTGTTATTTTTGCTTCACTGTATAGTTTTTCAGATCTCTGCTGAAGGTGTTTTTCCCTCCCCTATTTCTCTGTGTCTTAAGTTGGTATAACTGGTTTTACATCCTGTGTGTTATCTGACTATCTCAAGGATTACTTGCATAAAATTAGACCCTCTTAGTAAAAGTCTGCATATCATTGCTGGAGCCTTCCTGTGTCCTGACAGAGTGCTCTTCAAACTATCTGGAGATATACAGAGCTGAGTATATTTTTCTGGCACTTCAGAGTTGTGTACTGGTAATTGTTGTTTGACTAATTTTATATCATTGCTGGCTGACTTCAGAGTTGTGCACTGTTATTTTTGCTTCACTGTATAGTTTTTCAGATCTCTGCTGAAGGTGTTTTCCTCCTCCCCCTATTTCTCTGTGTCTTAAGTTGGTATAACTGGTTTTACATCCTGTGTGTTATCTGACTATCTCAAGGATTACTTGCATAAAATTAGACCCTCTTAGTAAAAGTCTGCATATCATTGCTGGAGCCTTCCTGTGTCCTGACAGAGTGCTCTTCAAACTATCTGGAGATATACAGAGCTGAGTATATTTTTCTGGCACTTCAGAGTTGTGTACTGGTAATTGTTGTTTGACTAATTTTATATCATTGCTGGCTGACTTCAGAGTTGTGCACTGTTATTTTTGCTTCACTGTATAGTTTTTCAGATCTCTGCTGAAGGTGTTTTCCCCCTCCCCTATTTCTCTGTGTCTTAAGTTGGTATAACTGGTTTTACATCCTGTGTGTTATCTGACTATCTCAAGGATTACTTGCATAAAATTAGACCCTCTTAGTAAAAGTCTGCATATAATTGCTGGAGCCTTCCTGTGTCCTGACAGAGTGCTCTTCAAAGTATCTGGAGATATACAGAGCTGAGTATATTTTTCTGGCACTTCAGAGTTGTGTACTGGTAATTGTTGTTTGACTAATTTTATATTATTGCTGGCTGACTTCAGAGTTGTGCACTGTTATTTTTGCTTCACTGTATAGTGTTTTAGATCTCTGCTGAAGGTGTTTTTTTCTCCCCTTCCCCTATTTCTCTGTGTCTTAAGTTGGTATAACTCATTTTACATCCTGTTTATCTGACCATCTCAAGGATTACTTGCATAAAATTAGACCCTCTTAGTAAAAAAGTCTGCATATAATTGCTGGAGACTTCCTGTGTCCTGACAGAGTGGTCATCAAACTATCTGGAGATATCCAGAGCTGAGTATATTTTTCTGGCACTTCAGAGTTGTGTACTGGTAATTGTTGTTTGACTAATTTTATATCATTGCTGGCTGACTTCAGAGTTGTGCACTGTTATTTTTGCTTCACTGTATAGTTTTTCAGATCTCTGCTGAAGGTGTCCCCCCTATTTCTCTGTGTCTTAAGTTGGTATAACTGGTTTTACATCCTGTGTGTTATCTGACTATCTCAAGGATTACTTGCATAAAATTAGACCCTCTTAGTAAAAGTCTGCATATCATTGCTGGAGCCTTCCTGTGTCCTGACAGAGTGCTCTTCAAACTATCTGGAGATATACAGAGCTGAGTATATTTTTCTGGCACTTCAGAGTTGTGTACTGGTAATTGTTGTTTGACTAATTTTATATCATTGCTGGCTGACTTCAGAGTTGTGCACTGTTATTTTTGCTTCACTGTATAGTTTTTCAGATCTCTGCTGAAGGTGTTTTCCCCCCCTCCCCTATTTCTCTGTGTCTTAAGTTGGTATAACTGGTTTTACATCCTGTGTGTTATCTGACTATCTCAAGGATTACTTGCATAAAATTAGACCCTCTTAGTAAAAGTCTGCATATCATTGCTGGAGCCTTCCTGTGTCCTGACAGAGTGCTCTTCAAACTATCTGGAGATATACAGAGCTGAGTATATTTTTCTGGCACTTCAGAGTTGTGTACTGGTAATTGTTGTTTGACTAATTTTATATCATTGCTGGCTGACTTCAGAGTTGTGCACTGTTATTTTTGCTTCACTGTATAGTTTTTCAGATCTCTGCTGAAGGTGTTTTTCCCCCTCCCCCTATTTCTCTGTGTCTTAAGTTGGTATAACTGGTTTTACATCCTGTGTGTTATCTGACTATCTCAAGGATTACTTGCATAAAATTAGACCCTCTTAGTAAAAGTCTGCATATCATTGCTGGAGCCTTCCTGTGTCCTGACAGAGTGCTCTTCAAACTATCTGGAGATATACAGAGCTGAGTATATTTTTCTGGCACTTCAGAGTTGTGTACTGGTAATTGTTGTTTGACTAATTTTATATCATTGCTGGCTGACTTCAGAGTTGTGCACTGTTATTTTTGCTTCACTGTATAGTTTTTCAGATCTCTGCTGAAGGTGTTTTCCCCCTCCCCTATTTCTCTGTGTCTTAAGTTGGTATAACTGGTTTTACATCCTGTGTGTTATCTGACTATCTCAAGGATTACTTGCATAAAATTAGACCCTCTTAGTAAAAGTCTGCATATCATTGCTGGAGCCTTCCTGTGTCCTGACAGAGTGCTCTTCAAACTATCTGGAGATATACAGAGCTGAGTATATTTTTCTGGCACTTCAGAGTTGTGTACTGGTAATTGTTGTTTGACTAATTTTATATCATTGCTGGCTGACTTCAGAGTTGTGCACTGTTATTTTTGCTTCACTGTATAGTTTTTCAGATCTCTGCTGAAGGTGTTTTTCTCCCCCCCCTATTTCTCTGTGTCTTAAGTTGGTATAACTGGTTTTACATCCTGTGTGTTATCTGACTATCTCAAGGATTACTTGCATAAAATTAGACCCTCTTAGTAAAAGTCTGCATATCATTGCTGGAGCCTTCCTGTGTCCTGACAGAGTGCTCTTCAAACTATCTGGAGATATACAGAGCTGAGTATATTTTTCTGGCACTTCAGAGTTGTGTACTGGTAATTGTTGTTTGACTAATTTTATATCATTGCTGGCTGACTTCAGAGTTGTGCACTGTTATTTTTGCTTCACTGTATAGTTTTTCAGATCTCTGCTGAAGGTGTTTTTCCCCTCCCCCTATTTCTCTGTGTCTTAAGTTGGTATAACTGGTTTTACATCCTGTGTGTTATCTGACTATCTCAAGGATTACTTGCATAAAATTAGACCCTCTTAGTAAAAGTCTGCATATCATTGCTGGAGCCTTCCTGTGTCCTGACAGAGTGCTCTTCAAACTATCTGGAGATATACAGAGCTGAGTATATTTTTCTGGCACTTCAGAGTTGTGTACTGGTAATTGTTGTTTGACTAATTTTATATCATTGCTGGCTGACTTCAGAGTTGTGCACTGTTATTTTTGCTTCACTGTATAGTTTTTCAGATCTCTGCTGAAGGTGTTTTTCCCTCCCCCCCGATTTCTCTGCATCTTAAGTTGATATAACTGGTTTTACATCCTGTGTGTTATCTGACTATCTCAAGGATTACTTGCATAAAATTAGACCCTCTTAGTAAAAGTCTGCATATCATTGCTGGAGCCTTCCTGTGTCCTGACAGAGTGCTCTTCAAACTATCTGGAGATATACAGAGCTGAGTATATTTTTCTAGCACTTCAGAGTTGTGTACTGGTAATTGTTGTTTGACTAATTTTATATCATTGCTGGCTGACTTCAGAGTTGTGCACTGTTATTTTTGCTTCACTGTATAGTTTTTCAGATCTCTGCTGAAGGTGTTTTTCCCCCCTCCCTATTTCTCTGTGTCTTAAGTTGGTATAACTGGTTTTACATCCTGTGTGTTATCTGACTATCTCAAGGATTACTTGCATAAAATTAGACCCTCTTAGTAAAAGTCTGCATATCATTGCTGGAGCCTTCCTGTGTCCTGACAGAGTGCTCTTCAAACTATCTGGAGATATACAGAGCTGAGTATATTTTTCTGGCACTTCAGAGTTGTGTACTGGTAATTGTTGTTTGACTAATTTTATATCATTGCTGGCTGACTTCAGAGTTGTGCACTGTTATTTTTGCTTCACTGTATAGTTTTTCAGATCTCTGCTGAAGGTGTTTCCCCCCCTATTTCTCTGTGTCCTAAGTTGGTATAACTGGTTTTACATCCTGTGTGTTATCTGACTATCTCAAGGATTACTTGCATAAAATTAGACCCTCTTAGTAAAAGTCTGCATATCATTGCTGGAGCCTTCCTGTGTCCTGACAGAGTGCTCTTCAAACTATCTGGAGATATACAGAGCTGAGTATATTTTTCTGGCACTTCAGAGTTGTGTACTGGTAATTGTTGTTTGACTAATTTTATATCATTGCTGGCTGACTTCAGAGTTGTGCACTGTTATTTTTGCTTCACTGTATAGTTTTTCAGATCTCTGCTGAAGGTGTTTTCCTCCTCCCCCTATTTCTCTGTGTCTTAAGTTGGTATAACTGGTTTTACATCCTGTGTGTTATCTGACTATCTCAAGGATTACTTGCATAAAATTAGACCCTCTTAGTAAAAGTCTGCATATCATTGCTGGAGCCTTCCTGTGTCCTGACAGAGTGCTCTTCAAACTATCTGGAGATATACAGAGCTGAGTATATTTTTCTGGCACTTCAGAGTTGTGTACTGGTAATTGTTGTTTGACTAATTTTATATCATTGCTGGCTGACTTCAGAGTTGTGCACTGTTATTTTTGCTTCACTGTATAGTTTTTCAGATCTCTGCTGAAGGTGTTTTTCCCGCAGCCCCCTATTTCACTGTGTCTTAAGTTGGTATAACTGGTTTTACATCCTGTGTGTTATCTGACTATCTCAAGGATTACTTGCATAAAATTAGACCCTCTTAGTAAAAGTCTGCATATCATTGCTGGAGCCTTCCTGTGTCCTGACAGAGTGCTCTTCAAACTATCTGGAGATATACAGAGCTGAGTATATTTTTCTGGCACTTCAGAGTTGTGTACTGGTAATTGTTGTTTGACTAATTTTATATCATTGCTGGCTGACTTCAGAGTTGTGCACTGTTATTTTTGCTTCACTGTATAGTTTTTCAGATCTCTGCTGAAGGTGTTTTTCCCCCTTCCCCTATTTCTCTGTGTCTTAAGTTGGTATAACTGGTTTTACATCCTGTGTGTTATCTGACTATCTCAAGGATTACTTGCATAAAATTAGACCCTCTTAGTAAAAGTCTGCATATCATTGCTGGAGCCTTCCTGTGTCCTGACAGAGTGCTCTTCAAACTATCTGGAGATATACAGAGCTGAGTATATTTTTCTGGCACTTCAGAGTTGTGTACTGGTAATTGTTGTTTGACTAATTTTATATCATTGCTGGCTGACTTCAGAGTTGTGCACTGTTATTTTTGCTTCACTGTATAGTTTTTCAGATCTCTGCTGAAGGTGTTTTTCCCCTCTTCTCCTGTTTCTCTGTGTCTTAAGTTGGTATAACTTGTTTTACATCCTGTGTGTTATCTGACTATCTCAAGGATTACTTGCATAAAATTAGACCCTCTTAGTAAAAGTCTGCATATCATTGCTGGAGCCTTCCTGTGTCCTGACAGAGTGCTCTTCAAACTATCTGGAGATATACAGAGCTGAGTATATTTTTCTGGCACTTCAGAGTTGTGTACTGGTAATTGTTGTTTGACTAATTTTATATCATTGCTGGCTGACTTCAGAGTTGTGCACTGTTATTTTTGCTTCACTGTATAGTTTTTCAGATCTCTGCTGAAGGTGTTTTTCCCCCTCCCCTATTTCTCTGTGTCTTAAGTTGGTATAACTGGTTTTACATCCTGTGTGTTATCTGACTATCTCAAGGATTACTTGCATAAAATTAGACCCTCTTAGTAAAAGTCTGCATATCATTGCTGGAGCCTTCCTGTGTCCTGACAGAGTGCTCTTCAAACTATCTGGAGATATACAGAGCTGAGTATATTTTTCTGGCACTTCAGAGTTGTGTACTGGTAATTGTTGTTTGACTAATTTTATATCATTGCTGGCTGACTTCAGAGTTGTGCACTGTTATTTTTGCTTCACTGTATAGTTTTTCAGATCTCTGCTGAAGGTGTTTTTCCCTCCTCCTATTTCTCTGTGTCTTAAGTTGGTATAACTGGTTTTACATCCTGTGTGTTATCTGACTATCTCAAGGATTACTTGCATAAAATTAGACCCTCTTAGTAAAAGTCTGCATATCATTGCTGGAGCCTTCCTGTGTCCTGACAGAGTGCTCTTCAAACTATCTGGAGATATACAGAGCTGAGTATATTTTTCTGGCACTTCAGAGTTGTGTACTGGTAATTGTTGTTTGACTAATTTTATATCATTGCTGGCTGACTTCAGAGTTGTGCACTGTTATTTTTGCTTCACTGTATAGTTTTTCAGATCTCTGCTGAAGGTGTTTTCCCCTCCCCCTATTTCTCTGTGTCTTAAGTTGGTATAACTGGTTTTACATCCTGTGTGTTATCTGACTATCTCAAGGATTACTTGCATAAAATTAGACCCTCTTAGTAAAAGTCTGCATATCATTGCTGGAGCCTTCCTGTGTCCTGACAGAGTGCTCTTCAAACTATCTGGAGATATACAGAGCTGAGTATATTTTTCTGGCACTTCAGAGTTGTGTACTGGTAATTGTTGTTTGACTAATTTTATATCATTGCTGGCTGACTTCAGAGTTGTGCACTGTTATTTTTGCTTCACTGTATAGTTTTTCAGATCTCTGCTGAAGGTGTTTTTCCCCCCTCCCCCTATTTCTCTGTGTCTTAAGTTGGTATAACTGGTTTTACATCCTGTGTGTTATCTGACTATCTCAAGGATTACTTGCATAAAATTAGACCCTCTTAGTAAAAGTCTGCATATCATTGCTGGAGCCTTCCTGTGTCCTGACAGAGTGCTCTTCAAACTATCTGGAGATATACAGAGCTGAGTATATTTTTCTGGCACTTCAGAGTTGTGTACTGGTAATTGTTGTTTGACTAATTTTATATCATTGCTGGCTGACTTCAGAGTTGTGCACTGTTATTTTTGCTTCACTGTATAGTTTTTCAGATCTCTGCTGAAGGTGTTTTCCCCCCCCTATTTCTCTGTGTCTTAAGTTGGTATAACTGGTTTTACATCCTGTGTGTTATCTGACTATCTCAAGGATTACTTGCATAAAATTAGACCCTCTTAGTAAAAGTCTGCATATCATTGCTGGAGCCTTCCTGTGTCCTGACAGAGTGCTCTTCAAACTATCTGGAGATATACAGAGCTGAGTATATTTTTCTGGCACTTCAGAGTTGTGTACTGGTAATTGTTGTTTGACTAATTTTATATCATTGCTGGCTGACTTCAGAGTTGTGCACTGTTATTTTTGCTTCACTGTATAGTTTTTCAGATCTCTGCTGAAGGTGTTTTTCCTCCTCCCCCTATTTCTCTGTGTCTTAAGTTGGTATAACTGGTTTTACATCCTGTGTGTTATCTGACTATCTCAAGGATTACTTGCATAAAATTAGACCCTCTTAGTAAAAGTCTGCATATCATTGCTGGAGCCTTCCTGTGTCCTGACAGAGTGCTCTTCAAACTATCTGGAGATATACAGAGCTGAGTATATTTTTCTGGCACTTCAGAGTTGTGTACTGGTAATTGTTGTTTGACTAATTTTATATCATTGCTGGCTGACTTCAGAGTTGTGCACTGTTATTTTTGCTTCACTGTATAGTTTTTCAGATCTCTGCTGAAGGTGTTTTCCCCCTCCCCTATTTCTCTGTGTCTTAAGTTGGTATAACTGGTTTTACATCCTGTGTGTTATCTGACTATCTCAAGGATTACTTGCATAAAATTAGACCCTCTTAGTAAAAGTCTGCATATCATTGCTGGAGCCTTCCTGTGTCCTGACAGAGTGCTCTTCAAACTATCTGGAGATATACAGAGCTGAGTATATTTTTCTGGCACTTCAGAGTTGTGTACTGGTAATTGTTGTTTGACTAATTTTATATCATTGCTGGCTGACTTCAGAGTTGTGCACTGTTATTTTTGCTTCACTGTATAGTTTTTCAGATCTCTGCTGAAGGTGTTTTCCCCCTCCCTCTATTTCTCTGTGTCTTAAGTTGGTATAACTGGTTTTACATCCTGTGTGTTATCTGACTATCTCAAGGATTACTTGCATAAAATTAGACCCTCTTAGTAAAAGTCTGCATATCATTGCTGGAGCCTTCCTGTGTCCTGACAGAGTGCTCTTCAAACTATCTGGAGATATACAGAGCTGAGTATATTTTTCTGGCACTTCAGAGTTGTGTACTGGTAATTGTTGTTTGACTAATTTTATATCATTGCTGGCTGACTTCAGAGTTGTGCACTGTTATTTTTGCTTCACTGTATAGTTTTTCAGATCTCTGCTGAAGGTGCCCCCCCTATTTCTCTGTGTCTTAAATTGATATGACTGGTTTTACATGCTGTGTGTTATCTGACTATCTCAAGGATTACTTGCATAAAATTAGACCCTCTTAGTAAAAGTCTGCATATCATTGCTGGAGCCTTCCTGTGTCCTGACAGAGTGCTCTTCAAACTATCTGGAGATATACAGAGCTGAGTATATTTTTCTGGCACTTCAGAGTTGTGTACTGGTAATTGTTGTTTGACTAATTTTATATCATTGCTGGC
The DNA here is from genome assembly GCF_019279795.1 of Protopterus annectens. Classification (NCBI taxonomy): domain Eukaryota; kingdom Metazoa; phylum Chordata; order Ceratodontiformes; family Protopteridae; genus Protopterus; species Protopterus annectens. The sequence continues at coordinate 1,598,141,488 of NC_056725.1, read as the reverse complement.
TGACTTCAGAGTTGTGCACTGTTATTTTTGCTTCACTGTATAGTTTTTCAGATCTCTGCTGAAGGTGTCCCCCCCCCCTATTTCTCTGTGTCTTAAGTTGGTATAACTGGTTTTACATCCTGTGTGTTATCTGACTATCTCAAGGATTACTTGCATAAAATTAGACCCTCTTAGTAAAAGTCTGCATATCATTGCTGGAGCCTTCCTGTGTCCTGACAGAGTGCTCTTCAAACTATCTGGAGATATACAGAGCTGAGTATATTTTTCTGGCACTTCAGAGTTGTGTACTGGTAATTGTTGTTTGACTAATTTTATATCATTGCTGGCTTACTTCAGAGTTGTGCACTGTTATTTTTGCTTCACTGTTTAGTTTTTCAGATCTCTGCTGAAGATGTTTTTCCCCTCCCCCTATTTCTCTGTGCTTAAGTTGGTATAACTGGTTTTACATCCTGTGTGTTATCTGGCTATCTCAAGGACTACTTGCATAAAATTAGACCCTCTTCGTAAAAGTCTGCATATCATTGCTGGAGCCTTCCTGTGTCCTGACAGAGTGCTCTTCAAACTATCTGGAGATATACAGAGCTGAGTATATTTTTCTGGCACTTCAGAGTTGTGTACTGGTAATTGTTGTTTGACTAATTTTATATCATTGCTGGCTGACTTCAGAGTTGTGCACTGTTATTTTTGCTTCACTGTATAGTTTTTCAGATCTCTGCTGAAGGTGTTTTTCCCCCTCCCCCTATTTCTCTGTGTCTTAAGTTGGTATAACTGGTTTTACATCCTGTGTGTTATCTGACTATCTCAAGGATTACTTGCATAAAATTAGACCCTCTTAGTAAAAGTCTGCATATCATTGCTGGAGCCTTCCTGTGTCCTGACAGAGTGCTCTTCAAACTATCTGGAGATATACAGAGCTGAGTATATTTTTCTGGCACTTCAGAGTTGTGTACTGGTAATTGTTGTTTGACTAATTTTATATCATTGCTGGCTGACTTCAGAGTTGTGCACTGTTATTTTTGCTTCACTGTATAGTTTTTCAGATCTCTGCTGAAGGTGTTTTTCCCCCCCTCCCCTATTTCTCTGTGTCTTAAGTTGGTATAACTGATTTTACATCCTGTGTGTTATCTGACTATCTCAAGGATTACTTGCATAAAATTAGACCCTCTTAGTAAAAGTCTGCATATCATTGCTGGAGCCTTCCTGTGTCCTGATAGAGTGCTCTTCAAACTATCTGGAGATATACAGAGCTGAGTATATTTTTCTGGCACTTCAGAGTTGTGTACTGGTAATTGTTGTTTGACTAATTTTATATCATTGCTGGCTGACTTCAGAGTTGTGCACTGTTATTTTTGCTTCACTGTATAGATTGTCAGATCTCTGTTGAAGGTGTTTTTCCCCTCCCTCATTTCTCTGTGTCTTAAGTTGGTATAACTGGGTTTACATCCTGTGTGTTATCTGACTATCTCAAGGATTACTTGCATAAAATTAGACCCTCTTAGTAAAAGTCTGCATATCATTGCTGGAGCCTTCCTGTGTCCTGACAGAGTGCTCTTCAAACTATCTGGAGATATACAGAGCTGAGTATATTTTTCTGGCACTTCAGAGTTGTGTACTGGTAATTGTTGTTTGACTAATTTTATATCATTGCTGGCTGACTTCAGAGTTGTGCACTGTTATTTTTGCTTCACTGTATAGTTTTTCAGATCTCTGCTGAAGGTGTTTTTCCCCCTCCCTATTTCTCTGTGTCTTAAGTTGGGATAACTGGTTTTACATCCTGTGTGTTATCTGACTATCTCAAGGATTACTTGGATAACATTAGACCCTCTTAGTAAAAGTCTGCATATCATTGCTGGAGTCTTCCTGTGTCCTGACAGAGTGTTCTTCAAACTATCTGGTGATATACAGAGCTGAGTATATTTTTCTGGCACTTCAGAATTGTGTACTGCTAATTGTTGTTTGACTAATTTTATATCATTGCCGACTGACTTCAGAGTTGTGCACTGTTATTTTTGCTTCACTGTAGAGTTTTTCAGATCTCTGCTGAAGGTAGTTTTCCCCCCACCTCCTATTTCTCTGTGTCTTAAGTTGGTATATCGGGTTTTACATCCTGTGTGTTATCTGACTTTCTCAAGGATTACTTGCACAAAATTAGGCCCTCATAGTAAAATCTGCATATCATTGCTGGAGCCTTCCTGTGTCCTGACAGAGTGCTCTTCAAACTATCTGGAGATATACACAGCTGAGTATATTTTTCTGGCACTTCAGAGTTGTGTACTTGTAATTTTTTTTTTGACTAATTTTATATCATTGCTGGCTGACTTCAGAGTTCTGCACTGTTATGTTTGCTTCACTCTATAGTTTTTCAGATCTCTGCTGTAGGTGTTTTCCCCCTCCCTCTATTTCTCTGTGTCTTAAGTTGGTATAACTGGTTTTACATCCTGTGTGTTATCTGACTATATCAAGGATTACTTGCATAAAATTAGACCCTCTTAGTAAAAGTCTGCATATCATTGCTGGAGCCTTCCTGTGTCCTGACAGAGTGCTCTTCAAACTATCTGGAGATATACAGAGCTGAGTATATTTTTCTGGCACTTCAGAGTTGTGTACTGGTAATTGTTGTTTGACTAATTTTATATCATTGCTGGCTGACTTCAGAGTTGTGCACTGTTATTTTTGCTTCACTGTAGAGTTTTTCAGATCTCTGCTGAAGGTGTTTTCCCCCTCCCCTATTTCTCTGTGTCTTAAGTTGGTATAACTGGTTTTACATCCTGTGTGTTATCTGACTATCTCAAGGATTACTTGCATAAAATTAGACCCTCTTAGTAAAAGTCTGCATATCATTGCTGGAGCCTTCCTGTGTCCTGACAGAGTGCTCTTCAAACTATCTGGAGATATACAGAGCTGAGTATATTTTTCTGGCACTTCAGAGTTGTGTACTGGTAATTGTTGTTTGACTAATTTTATATCATTGCTGGCTGACTTCAGAGTTGTGCACTGTTATTTTTGCTTCACTGTATAGTTTTTCAGATCTCTGCTGAAGGTGTTTTCCCCCCTCCCTCTATTTCTCTGTGTCTTAAGTTGGTATAACTGGTTTTACATCCTGTGTGTTATCTGACTATCTCAAGGATTACTTGCATAAAATTAGACCCTCTTAGTAAAAGTCTGCATATCATTGCTGGAGCCTTCCTGTGTCCTGACAGAGTGCTCTTCAAACTATCTGGAGATATACAGAGCTGAGTATATTTTCCTGGCACTTCAGAGTTGTGTACTGGTAATTGTTGTTTGACTAATTTTATATCATTGCTGGCTGACTTCAGAGTTGTGCACTGTTATTTTTGCTTCACTGTACAGTTTTTCAGATCTCTGCTGAAGGTGTTTCCCCCTTCTCCTATTTGTCTGTGTCTTAAGTTGGTTTAACTCATTTTACATCCTGTGTGTTATCTGACCATCTCAAGGATTACTTGCATAAAATTAGACCCTCTTAGTAACAGTCTGCATATCATTGCTGGAGCCTTCCTGTGTCCTGACAGAGTGCTCTTCAAACTATCTGGAGATATACAGAGCTGAGTATATTTTTCTGGCACTTCAGAGTTGTGTACTGGTAATTGTTGTTTGACTAATTTTATATCATTGCTGGCTGACTTCAGAGTTGTGCACTGTTATTTTTGCTTCACTGTATAGTTTTTCAGATCTCTGCTGAAGGTGTTTTTCCCTCTCCCTATTTCTCTGTGTCTTAAGTTGGTATAACTGGTTTTACATCCTGTGTGTTATCTGACTATCTCAAGGATTACTTGCATAAAATTAGACCCTCTTAGTAAAAGTCTGCATATCATTGCTGGAGCCTTCCTGTGTCCTGACAGAGTGCTCTTCAAACTATCTGGAGATATACAGAGCTGAGTATATTTTTCTGGCACTTCAGAGTTGTGTACTGGTAATTGTTGTTTGACTAATTTTATATCATTGCTGGCTGACTTCAGAGTTGTGCACTGTTATTTTTGCTTCACTGTATAGTTTTTCAGATCTCTGCTGAAGGTGTTTCCCCCTCCCCCATTTCTCTGTGTCTTAAGTTGGTATAACTGGTTTTACATCCTGTGTGTTATCTGACTATCTCAAGGATTACTTGCATAAAATTAGACCCTCTTAGTAAAAGTCTGCATATCATTGCTGGAGCCTTCCTGTGTCCTGACAGAGTGCTCTTCAAACTATCTGGAGATATACAGAGCTGAGTATATTTTTCTGGCACTTCAGAGTTGTGTACTGGTAATTGTTGTTTGACTAATTTTATATCATTGCTGGCTGACTTCAGAGTTGTGCACTGTTATTTTTGCTTCACTGTATAGTTTTTCAGATCTCTGCTGAAGGTGTTTTCCCCCCTCCCCCTATTTCTCTGTGTCTTAAGTTGGTATAACTGGTTTTACATCCTGTGTGTTATCTGACTATCTCAAGGATTACTTGCATAAAATTAGACCCTCTTAGTAAAAGTCTGCATATCATTGCTGGAGCCTTCCTGTGTCCTGACAGAGTGCTCTTCAAACTATCTGGAGATATACAGAGCTGAGTATATTTTTCTGGCACTTCAGAGTTGTGTACTGGTAATTGTTGTTTGACTAATTTTATATCATTGCTGGCTGACTTCAGAGTTGTGCACTGTTATTTTTGCTTCACTGTATAGTTTTTCAGATCTCTGCTGAAGGTGTTTTCCCCCTCCCCTATTTCTCTGTGTCTTAAGTTGGTATAACTGGTTTTACATCCTGTGTGTTATCTGACTATCTCAAGGATTACTTGCATAAAATTAGACCCTCTTAGTAAAAGTCTGCATATCATTGCTGGAGCCTTCCTGTGTCCTGACAGAGTGCTCTTCAAACTATCTGGCAATATACAGAGCTGAGTATATTTTTCTGTCACTTCAGAGTTGTGTACTCGTAATTGTTGTTTGACTAATTTTATATAATTGTTGGCTGACTTCAGAGTTGTGCACTGTTATTTTTGCTTCACTGTAGAGTTTTTCAGACCTCTGCTGAAGGTGTTTTCCCCCCTCCCCTTATTTCTCTGGGCCAGATTCAGGAAGCCTCCGTGTAAGAGTTATAACTCTTACACGGAGGCTGCAGTTAAACGGTTTGATGTCAGCATGTCATGCATATGCATGAGGCGCATGAGGCATGCTGAATCACACCGTAACTCTTATACGGTCCGTGTAAGACAGAAGGGGCGTGTCCGTAGGCTAAGCCCTGCAAGCGGACACGCCCCCGGAAGTCTAGAATGGCTGAAAGTAAACAGCCACGAGAGAGGCCATGGAAATGTGAATAAACACACTACACAACATATGCCCCCACAGACCAGCCATGTAAAAAGTGAACAGATGTTATAAAATGAAAATAAAAACTGTTTTATTTTTTAAACCCCGTAAATGTGTGCGCGGGTGTGCTACTAGCGCAACTGCAGTTAGCAATCAGTGGAAAAGGATATAAGAACTAAATATGCAAAGTAACCAATAAGCAATAGCATCGCGGTAGAGTTGTCGGCTTAAGAGCTGGCAGGCAAAGTTCGAGCCCACACAACAACCTTTTTTTTTTTTTGTAAATAAGCACTGAAAAGGCCCCTGACAGTATTGTACAAATGTAAAAGCATTTCCTTTTGTAAAATGGAATGAAATGGAGCATATATTTTCAAGTAATACAATATTAAAAATATTTAGAAATGTACTGATAGCTAAGCTGCTGTGAGACAGAGTCCCCGTAGCTGAGTAGTGTTACAAAGGCTGCAAATTGCTTAACCGTAGCTAAGCACCGGTTTAATAGGCTCATACTGTGTGCAACTAGCTGTGCTTAGCTTAACATGTGTGTTACTAGCCAATTAAGGTTTATCCCAGCGCACATTGTTTGCGCGGAGATGCGCGTTGCGCCCACAAGCTAACCGATGGTGTGCATGCGTGAGCTCCGCGCAAACGAGCTCAGACCTGGTTTTAAGTGCTTAATAGTGCCTTTGGCACTTTTGATTGACAGGTCCTGTACTCATTTCGAAAGAAAAATAAAATCCCACTGTCAGTCTCGAACCCAGGACCTTGGTAATACTAGTCTGTATGACCTACCACTAAGTCATGACTGTCATACAAAAATGCAGTGCTAAAATAAATATAACATGTAATACTAGGAATCAATATAAAGGCAATATAGGATGTGTACTACCCAAAGCATGTCAGGTAGATTTTTAATGCCCAAATTACTGGATTCCCATACTAGTTTAGTGTTAACAGAAACAGGCCTGCTAATTGTTAGCTTGTACATAATAATGTAAGGTAATGTACATATATGAAAGTATGTATATGTACACACACACACACACACACATATATATATATATATATATATATATATATATATATATATATATATATATATTAATACATATGAAATATAGTGGTAGGTGTCAGTATTCATACACACTCACTACAGGAAACAGTGAAGATAAATGCAGCAAACAGAATCTGCAACACAGCCTGACCCCTGTGAGACTTACTAACCCTTTTAACTGCTTAAAGGTGCCTTCAGCACTTTGATTGATAGGCCCTGTACCCAATTTGAAAGCAAAATAAAAGCATACTATTAGGCCCTACCACAAGACCATTGTAACACTAGTCTGTATGACCTACCAGTAAGCCATGACTCTCATACAGGAATATAGTGCTAAAATAAGTGGAACATGTAATAGTAGGAATGAAGATAAAGGCAATATAGGATGTGTACTATCCAAAGCATGTCAGGTAGACTTTTACTGTCCTAATTACTGGATTCCCATACTAGTTTAGTGTTAACAGAAACAGCCCTGCTAATTGTTAGCTTGTACTTAATAATATCAGCTAATGTACATATATGAAAGTATGTATATGTATACATATATATATATTTATATTAATACATATGAAATATAGTTGTAGGTGTCAGTATGCATACACACTCACTACAGGGTACAGGTGAGAGAAATGCAGCAACCTGAAGTTACAACACAGCATGAATCATGAGAGACTTACTAACCTTCACACTCACAGAACACTGTCAACAGCATAGCAGCATGGTCCACGCCCTTACAATCTGAAAGGGCAACGCCTATCTCACATACCCTTTTATAGCACTGTCCTGAAATCACAGTGAGGCATGCAATCAGTACACAACTGGCTGCATGCAATTAGCAAATGCTGCCTTACAATTGGTGCAGAGGCCATCACATGGACCCATGCAGATACCTACAAGCCATTTCCCCACATAAAACTGCATCAGC
>NC_056725.1:1598065552-1598133713 GCF_019279795.1 Protopterus annectens | reverse complement strand
GACTTGATGCTAGCACCCCAGTACCTCCGGTATTGTACCACACGGGGGAAGTGGCACATATTGCTAGCCAAATCCTCCTGAGATCTGGGGAAGTATATATGCTCATTGGCATGTGATAACATTGCATCCAGGAACTGGTGTAGTACCCTGGATGCTGATGCCTGTGAGATGCCCATTATATCTCCAGTTGGCCTTTGAAAGGTACCTGTGGCCAGTATTCGCAAGCTTACACATACCTTTGTGTCCACTGGGATGGGTTCCCCTCTGTTGTTTCTTGTTCTCAGGCGTGGCGGCACAGCTCCACTATTTGCTGTAACGTGTCCCTGTCCACCCTGTAATGCTCTACTATCTCCAGGTCTTGTAGCCCCTGGTAGGTTACCCTTGGTCTGAACACTCTCCTTCTCCTCCGAGGCCTACGGTGGTTGTCGGCACCCTCCTCCACAACACCGTCTGTCTCTAACACATGCTGATGGATCACAGCCACGGCAGCACCCAACATGTACATTTTAAAAGTTCCCCGTGTGTTTACACCTATGGTGCGGTGTTTGGGAATACACAGCTGTGTGTTTTGTGTATTCACACTTTATACCATTGTGCTGTGCACACCGATGATGTCATAGGGTGTGTTTGTACGGCCGTATCTGGGGGTTATCTTCCGTGTTTTACCGATGGAACTACAACACTGTTGCCTTTGGTGTTGCTTTACTCTTGCCTGCCATGGATTACCTTTCGACCTTCCCTTACTATTTCTGCACGTTGCACCTACTATTTTCTGGCATGCATCCTGCAGAGCACTGTCATGTATACTTTCTGGGACATGGCATATCATGTGTTTTGTGTGCTGCCGCCATTGTGCTGCCTGTCTGCTTTGCTCTGCTGTGTCAGGTCTTCTATCTTTACAATCTGCTACCTCCCCTACTTTCTTTGCATTCATATGCCTCCCCTGTCCCGTTTTGCAGGTTTCTGCATGCAGAGTTGTCAGCTGCCGCCGATTGGCCTTCGTGGGTTGATTAGTGTTGATTGCTCATTAGTACTCCAATTACACTTCTTCCGCATTTCCTCATAGTCTTAACATCACCTTCCTATTTCCGATGTTGTTTGCGGGGCGAGCGTCACATGACTAGGTTAAGGGAACGTAGACATCCTTGTGCACATGCACTTCTGCACGCATTGTGTGCTCTCAGTTGAACTATTACCCCACACCCCAGTCCTGCAGCTGTGATTTGCGATGTACAGCCCAGGTTTGCTGTGCTCCAATGTGCTTCCTGCTACGGTGGCACACCCCTCTGCAGATGACATGTATTCCCTCTAAGCCACTCCTCGGTGTATTACCGCTGTGCCGTTTTGTACAGCCTTATGCCGGCGGGGGATTTGCGATTCAGTATTATCTGCCTTATTTGCATGGCATTGACTACTAATTCATAGTTACCATGCCGAACACTGCCGCGAGTCCTTGGCAACCCTTGCACCGTGGTTGTGGCGTTCCATGCATACCATGGTGTATTATGCTGTGACCCTGCTGTGTATTACGCTGCTGTTTTATAACATTGTTATATTATTTCATTGTATTGCACCTTCCGAAAACATGTCCTAGGGTTTTGAAGTGAGTTGCTGTGGACATGCCATTTAAGTTGTTATTTACATGTTGTGCATGTTTTCTTTTGACATTCTTTGTGTATTTCACCATTGGCATATGGTAACAGTGTGACACCTGGGTCTGACACTCTTCCGTTACTCCTATGTTCTGTTTGGGAAAATGTAAACCATTTTTTTTTGGTTTACATTGCCGTGGGCTTATGCTACGCCTGCGCCACTTCGTGAATCGCTATATGCCTTCATTTGCATGGTGCAACACCGCACATGGGGTGTTTAGCATACCTACACCGGGGGGCTGCGCAGATCCGGCGCACGCCAGTAGTGCACGTGGGATTGGATCGTACCTGAATTGCTCGGTGGCCATATTTTGCCTTGTAACGCCTACGCTATGCGTGCGCCTGGCACAAGGTTCATGAATCCTGGGGTATATTATATAATCCAGGCCTATTAATGGATTAATTAATTCTTTAGTGCAGTTAATAAAGCAAAACAATTACAGATTAAAAAGATGTTAGAGCAACTTTTGTTCAGCAGCCCACAAGTCAAACAAAAATCTGAAACGCCACTGCATGTAGAATTTTTGACCTCGCTATGGTTTCCATGTTATCAAGAATAGTTGTCCCCTCTGACATCATTCGATTTGGGTCTGACCTTCCCAAACGGATAATGTGATGTTGTTACAACATGCACATTCAGAGTCAGCATAGCCAGATGTAATCAGATGTGTGACCCTTTGCAGAATTATGAACCAGGCCACTGCCAGCCATAGAAATATCCCATTACTTGGTTATTTCTCCCCAGTTACCATAAAACACTGTTCAAACCTGTCTGTGTGCAAACTATTTTTCTTCTTTACTTTTTATAATTATCAGAAAGATTTGGATTTAATTTATAACTTTTATATCAGATTTTACACCAAAAATACTGACAACCATTTCTAAACAAAACTAAACACTCACATTGAACAGACTTAAATTGAGAAACAGAAAGGTTTTCTTTCCTTGAAACTCCCATTTAGAGAAAATACATCATGCATTCCATTAAACTAGAAGAGATATGTTAGACTTTATAGTAAATAGCATATAGTGAAGCACTAATTAGCAGCTATGTGAAAGTCGAGGAAATCAAAAGACAAATATGTGATGCATTTGCTTATATCATGGGACAGCCCACTAGACTCAAGAGTCTGTTTTCAGGAGAAGCCCAGTAGCACTGTTTAGTGAAGTGACTTGGTCAGAGTCACACTGTAAACAAATGAAGGCTGAGGGGATCAATTATTTCACTACAGCAGCTCATTTACAGCTCATAGCCTCCCTCATATGTGTTAAGTAACTGACAACCTGGAGTAGCCCAACACAGGCCTGCAAAAAATAAACTAAATGAAAAATGAATTCATTGTTAAAATATTAATATTACACTCATAGACTTCTTGCTGTCCAGTACATTCAGACCAAATAGTAAGAACTCTGCCTACAGTCTCTTAACTAAACTTAAGCCCACCAAGTTAGCAGCAGACAACCTCCCAAGTGAATACCTACAAATCACAGCTGATGCTCTGGCCTACCCAGTATCCATCTTGATTAACCGATCTCTGTCAGAAAGTTACGTTCCCACACAGTGGAAAGTATCACATATAATTCCCCTCCACAAAGGCGGACCCTCCACAGAACTAACCAAGTACCACCCCATAGCTATTCTCTCTCCACTCTCCAAAATACTAGAGAGATGCATACACTCTCAGGTCTCAGACTACCTCCTTACTAACAACCTCCTTTCCAATACTCAGCATGGTTTCTGACCAAACCATAGCACCACCACTGCCTTACTCTCCTTTACTAACACTATCCTTCAGCATAAAAACAATGGCTGTCTCTCCTCTGCTACTTTCCTAGACCTATCTAAAGCATTTGACATGGTCCCACACAAACAACTTATTTCTGTCCTCAATAACCTATCCTTCTCACAATCAGTCACCAACTGGTTTCAGAGTTACCTGTCTGACCACCAACAATCTGTTGTATGGCAGAATGACATATCTCCCCAACTACCTGTCTCCATAGGGGTTCCCCAAGGATCCATCCTTGGACCCCTACTCTTCTCTGTTTTCACCAATAATCTAGCCTCTGCCACCAAACATGACACACTCATACAATACGCAGATGACTCAACCATCATCTGCTCAGCCCAGTCCCTAACCAAACTGCAAAAAGTCATACAGGAAGCCTTTTCCTCTGTTGAAACTTAGTTATCCGATGCCCAATTAATACTCAACCCAAACAAAACTAAACTACTCATCTTCCAACCCACCAAACATACTCAAAACAACTCTCACTTTAACATCAGAGCAAAAGACAACACAACTATATACCCAACTGAACACAACAAATTGCTAGGAGTGGAAATAGACAATAAACTAAAATTTGACATTCACATATCCATGACCATAAAAAAAGTCCACAAAAAACTAGGAGCGTTATACAGAAATAAGCAACTTCTCACCAACGCAGCAAAGATTTCAATAGCAAATTCCCACCTTATCTCCACCCTACTCTATGCCTCTCCAATATATACCAACCTAAGGCAATGTGATCTAAACAAGCTAGAGACCTGCTACAACAAAATCGCCAAATTCGCCACAGGGGCATCCTACCGTAGTCACCACTGTCTCTCACTTGCTGAACTGAGCTGGCTTGAACTCCCTCACCTCCTTCAATGGAATCAACTATCACTCACCCACAAACTAGTAAACCATCCACTAAATGTCCCATCCCCCCAGAATCTACTCCAACCCTATCGCACCACCAGACCACTAAGATCCAGCAACAAAAATCACTTGCAGATCACTAAAGCCAATAACTCTGCTGGTGAAGCACTATTCTCTTGCGCCATAGCCAAATTATGGAACTCCCTCCCACCCACAATTAACTCCATACCATCATGCACCCACTTCAAAACTTTACTAAAAGCACACCTAAAAACATGCTGGCTATGCCCTTGCAACTCCCACTCTAATATCACCCACCCCATCCAACCACTACCTTTCTTTCCACTCCACTAACTACCTTGATTATAGCAAGCTCAGATGCTCATAAGCCTAGTACTTATTATACAGCAGAAACTTCTTGTTGTAACATTTGTTAATGTCTGTTATGTACTTCACAAATAGATTCTAGTTGTCTACTGATGTACTATGTTCTTCATCTGTAAATATGTTGTAAGTAATTGCTATGTAAATTGTTAATCACTATGTAATCCAATGTAACTACTGTCTGTTTATTTTAACTGTGGAGCTTTTCTCCCCGGGCCTCCACTGAAAATGGACCTACATCCAGTCGGACACTCCCGGTCAACAAATATAAATAAATAAAATAAATAAATACAGTCAATAAAACAAGGACACCAATGACTGTATCCAAATAATATGGCTCATCTATGTTATTAGAATCTACTCATTTTCTTACAAGATAAGTATTCTGGGATGCAGGAACCAAATATTTATATACACACACACACACACACACACACACACACACACACACATGCAATCATCAGTTATAAACCCTGGTATGACTATACACATTAGATATCTGTATAAGAGTAAGTGAATGAATAAATTCATAAATACTAGCCCACAAATGTTATTGTAGCTCACTGTGTTCAGAATCATACAGTGCAACACATTGCAACACCCCTCTGCCCTCTCAACTTTTTTTAAACACCTTTATTGAATTATCAATTAGGATGTAGGCAAGCATACAATAATATAAAAGAAAACAAACCATATGGACATGTTCACAGTTACATGCATTATACATCATGTATGCTATTTTGTTTAATTATCACCAGTCCAACATCACTTACATTAATTCCTTCCTTCTCTTAAACCTCACTCCTCCTCCAAAACATTATTCTCCATGTATTGCTCCTTTAATTTCATTTTTTCTATGTAATTTGTTTAGAAAGTTGCTTGAATAACAAGCTTTTCATTGGCAAGCATTTTCTGAAGGATACAAAGTCTGACACTTACATGCCTGGCATTCTGACTACAATCCACAACAATCTGCAGAAAGACAAAAATTTTACAAGGAACAGACCAAAATACCTCTCAACTTCTTTGTTCAAGAATTATGGACAAAGCCAAATATAATGGTGAGGACAAAGGCCTAGAAAGGAGACAAATGTTAATATTATTTCATCAGTTTGTTAACCAGGTAAACCAATTGGACAAATTGTTCCTTTTCAGAGGCAGTCTGGAAGCACATTCTGGTTAACTGACTTTCTCAAAGTCACACAATAAGGAAATGGAGGTGGAAGGATTCAAACCCTGTGTTTTTGATTACATGGAGCAGTTCATTAACAGATGAGAGAGACCCTTAAGTATAAGATAGCTTTAATACAGTAAAAAAAATAACAGAACATGTTTTACATTGACATGCATTTTCAATGAGAACTACAAATGTCAAATGACTGGCATTAATGACTGAATTCAAACCTTGGGGATTTATGAGAAAATAAATAAATTAATTAATTAATAGAGGTTGAGCTGTTAGTGCAGAAGACTAAGGCTCTAAGCTCTTAATGAGATGCTTCTTTTAGGTTGTGTGCTTTGAGCCTTTCTGCCTACTTTTGCCTACATTTTGACACTGAGCAAGTCACTTAACTAGGCTATATTTCTGTAAAATGGGTTTACTTGATTAACAAAAGGGATGAAATTTCTGAGTGAGAACTTTGAAACTCTAATGACTAGCTTAATTAACTGACTGTAATTCAGTGAGATTTATCTTGCCATACCAGATTTTAGGTAGGAGAAATCCTGGTAGGAGAAATCCAGGTCTGATCTGAGGACTGACATCTAGGTCCGATCTGGTGCAAAGAGTGGTCTGATCTATGGACACAGACACTCACACACACACACACACACACACACACACACACACACACACACACACACACACACACACACACACACAGTCTCTCTTTCTCTCTCTTAAATCCATCTGCAGCAAAAGCAATTCAGTAGCACACAATCTCAGCAGGAGCTGTTGAAGCAAGCGGCTGTCAGCTGGCCCGCCAATGCCTTTGGTGGTGCATGTTTAAAGAAAAAAATTTAAAAAGATAAACACAGCAAAGGGAAAAACAACAGTATGTAACCAGCCACCCATCTATTGATTCATAGGTTCATAGGTAGGTACTAGGCTATCGGCGCTAGAGACTATACAAGCCCAGCCAAAAAGGTACCCTGGCTTTTGCAACCAAGAAAATTATTTTCCTGTGTCACTGTCGAGCAGAGCCACAGAAGTGATCCCTGGGGTGAATTTCCTATTTCCCATCCAATCATCAAGATTTTTCTAGAAGAGTGCTAATGAGGAGCTTTGTTTGATATAGATAGGTAGTTTATTCTGGAGTATGGGAAGTCTCTGGGACAGGAATCTATCCCTCCGGCATGTTCTGTTTATTATGGTGACAAGATCCCTAGAACGTGTATCTCAGAGGGATTGGGATTTCTTTAAGTGGAGCATCTCCAATAGCTCTGGGTTTGATGTAGCTTTGTTTGTTAGGCAGAGATAACCTCTGAGTAGGCGATATGCGACAGAGTAAAGCTGGAGTTTTTTGAGACAGTCTGCGTAGGGCATCTGTTTGAGGCCGGTAATCCTTTTTGTGAGGTATTTCTGTGGCCTTTCCAGTTGTTGTAGATGTCTTGTGAGGTACATACCAAAAGGGGTGTTGTACTCTATAATGGGTCTAATGAGTGATGAGTAGAGGAGAAAAATTACCTCTTTTTTTCTGGATGAGAAACCTTTTGTGATGAGATGTGCCACGTAGAAGGATTTCCTGACTACTGTGGCGATGTGGTTATCAAAGGAGAGACTACTGTCCACCTGTGTCCCAAGGTCTCTTATCACACTTTCGGTGTTAAGTATACTACCGCCTATGTTGTAGTTCATGGGTATAGAGTTTTTACCAAAGGGGATGACTGCACTTTTTAACATTGAGCTTGAGGCCATTGCTTTGACACCAGGCATTTGTCTCAGTGAGGCCCTTTTGTAGGATGTCCACATCATTAGGAGTTTCGATTATGGCTCCTAGTTTGCAGTCATCTGTGAAATTCATTAGCCAAAGACCTTCTGTACTTCAAATAAGTTGATACCAAACAGGAGAGGACCCAGGACTGAACCCTGTGGTACTCCACTTGTCACTGGTCTGAAGTCAGATTTGGAGTCTGCTACTTTCACAGTGTGGGTTCTGTCAGTGAGCCAGTTGGCAACCCATCTTGTGACATAGGGATTTATACCTAGTTTAGTGAGTTTATCTATAATTCCAGAGTGGGGGATGGTGTCAAAACCCTTGGCAAGATCTAGATAGGCTGTGTGAACCACCTTACCCTTGTCTACGGCTTTGGTGACTGCTTCAAAGAAGTCTATCAGATTTAGGAGACATGATCTGCCTTTTACAAACCCGAACTGGGTAGGGTCCAGAGTCCGGAGATTACTAATGTCTTTGTTTATAAGTTCCATGATGATACGTTCCATGGCCTTGCAGACTAGGCTCGTCAGGCTAATGGGACGGTAGTTCCCGGGGTCTGTGGTGGCTCCTCCCTTGTGGAGTGGGATAATTGTCACTGTGCGCCATTCAGCGGGCACAAAGTCTGAGGTGAGGCTATGATTGAACAAGGTAGTTAGGTGGGGTGCCAGTTCATTCTGTAGTTCGTGTAGAACACAGCCTGGGATGTTGTCTGGTCCCATGGATGCTGTGTTCTTGGCTTTCGAGAGTGTGGTTTTTACTTGTGCAGCCGTGATTACAGGAACTTTGCATTCTTCTGGTATAGAGATGGGCCCTTTATGGGGTGAGAGGGAGGTAAAGTTAGCACTGATCCTATCTGCCAGGATGTTGGCAATATCAGTTGGGTCTGTATATTTAGTGCCATAGTGCTGTAACTCAGAGCAGATCTGAGTGTTGCTATTGAGATTCTTGACATAGCTATAGTATGCTTTGTGGTTGCTTTGTGGTTGTCCTTAGAATCAGTGGCGATATTATTTTCATAACTAGCTTTGGAGAATTTTATCAGGGATCGCAGCTTCTTACTGAGGCTGACCAGGGAGCACCTCCACTCATGGGATTTTACTCTTTTTTGCAACAGTTTCTTCCTTCTGTTGTACAGTTTATTTATGGCAGGGGACCATCAGATTGGCTTCCTTTTTTTGGAGGATAGTGTCTTGGTTCTGTTTGGGATAGCACGATCCATGCACTCGTGTAAGTGCTTATAAAGTGCAATTGTGTAGGATTCAGTAGTCATAACTGCATTGTCCATCTGCATGGGTGTCATGAAGTTCACCACTTCTGTCTTAAGAAGCATGAAGTTGGCTTTGGAGAAATTTTTTACCGTGGTTTCCTTAATGACAGGTGGGGGCAGGATGTGGATATCTAGGGTGATTAGCTTATGGTCAGATCGGACCAATGTGGTGTTGACTTCAGGTGTGGAACACCAGTCATTTATGTTGGTAATGACTAGATCTAGGATATTGTTGCCCCTGGTGGGGGTGTGGATAAGTTGATCCAGGGCATTGGAGTTTATGAATTCCAGAAAGCGTTGAGCAAAGGAGTTGGTACATAAGTAGTTTTCCCAGTTATGGTGGGGTAGTTGAAATCGACCATTATTAGGGTGTTTGGTTGAACCCTAATATTTTCCAGTACATCAAGAAAAGAGGAGTGGGAATCCTGGGTAATTGTGGGGGATCTGTAGCAAGCTACAATTTGGATTGCAGTTTTGCCCACAGTTAGTTACACTTGGATAACCTCAGATGCATTATGTTGAGCAACTAGCCTGGAGGTGTGGATATCCTTAATGAATATGGACACACCCCCACCTTTGGTGTTCCGGTCCAGGTTACATGCCCGAAAAGTGTGGTATGAGTTATAGCCTGGTAGTGCCGGGGTGCACTCTTGAGCCTTGAACCAGGTTTTAGTCACTGCACAGATATCGATGTTCTCCATTTTAAGGAGTGCCTCGAGTGAGTGCATTTTGAGATTTAGACTTCTAGCATTGAGTAGCATCACCCTAAGTTTTTACTTGCCTGTTCCTGTTGCGGTGGTGAATTTGTCATTTGAACCTTGCCTAAAAAAAGCACTATGGGGGCAGCAAGAACCTTAGCCAGCATCCGGAAT
Source organism: Protopterus annectens (assembly GCF_019279795.1). NCBI lineage: Eukaryota > Metazoa > Chordata > Ceratodontiformes > Protopteridae > Protopterus > Protopterus annectens. Next base: position 1,598,123,954 of record NC_056725.1, on the reverse strand, counting down.
CCCAGGAGTGACAGGTGCAGGCCATCTCTGGCAAAGCATCATGGTCTGTCGACCATGTCATCCAAGGCAGACAGATACTGGATCCCTTTAGAATGACACCAGAAGCTTAGCCAATTGTTGAAGTCAATAATTTTGTCCTTGTACTGCGGTATCATTCTGGGTGATGGCAGAATGCTACTCAGGGCTAGGGTAATATCTGCCTGGGCTACAAGATCGGAGAGCTCTTCCATGTCTCTTTTCATGTAGTTCAGGGAGGTACAGCTCAGGTCGTTCACACCAACATGGACAATGACAGAGTCATATTTGTACTTGTTGTGGAGTCACCTGAGTGCGAGGGTTATGTGGCGGATCCTGGCACCTGACAGGCAGCTGACAGTAACCTTCTCCTTGTTTAGCCTGGTGAGTGGGACATCGGTGTGCCTGACTAAAGAGTCACCTATGACTAGTGTGATGAGTACGTTGTTTTGCTTTATTGGCTATAGTTGAGTGGCACACTGAGTCTGCCGGCTATGTGTCATTTGAGTTGTTTTGGGGGGTGGAGGTTGCTTGCATTTCTGCTTTGGAGGTCTCTGTTGCTTGAGCAGATTATTATTGAGAGCCTCCGCGAATGTTTTTGTGTTTCTATGTGTGGATTTTGGTGGTGTAGATTTAGTGAGACTATGTGATGAGTGTGGCGTGATGCAAGTGTTTACCTTCTCCTCTTGACTGTCAAATTCAGTCTTGGTTGGAGAGAGCTTTACCTCCAGTTTGGCTAGATAAGTGCACCTCTCACAGGTTGTAGTGTTGGGTGGTAGGAGGAGAGGGTTGTCTGTGTACATGAGGCAATTTCTAAATTGCCCCAAGATGCCCAGATTCATCAGATAGACAGGAGAGAACACTGTGAGCTGACCCTTGGACATGCCTGAATAAAAGAATAATTTCCTCTAGATAAGTGAGGAAAGTGAGTACAAGAGCTGTTTTTCTCTAAGCAAGTGAGGAAAGTATGTAGCAAAACTGTTTTCCTCTAGGTAATGAGGAAGGTTGAGTGATGTAGTAATTAGTAGCTTATTTAGTGCTTACAACAAGTTCTGAACAAGTGCTGATCACGAATAAGCAAATTCAAGTGCTAAAACGAAGAATCTGTAACTGGACTAAACTTGTTACAGGAAAAGGGGGGAAATGAAGTGCAAATGCGGGCTTTTAAATCAGAAAGTTGAGAGAGATGGAAAAAGTGCCCAAACGGCCAATAACTACAATTTATGGGTCAGAACCAGTGCTTATGTGGTAGATAGGTTACCTAGTGCTTACCACTCCCACTGATAAGCTAGAAGGCTTCCCTCGTACACAGAGAGCTTGGGGGGGGGGGTTCAGAAGCTTACATACAGTCCTGGATACAGCAAATCTCAATCTGGACTACACTAGTTACAGGAAAGGTAGGAAACAGGCTTAGATTTTTTTATTTATACAGAAAGATAGCTAAAACAGCAGTAAAATCAATTCAAATGCAGTGCAAGCTAGCACACTTGAGTATGTAGCAATGTTAGACCAAACAGTTTAAAAAATGCAATTAAATTAAAAATGATTGAAAACAAGAGCAGAAGGAGTCTATTAGGTAGAAACAGGTAAAGAGATGGGACTGGGTGGAGTGTCCCAGATCAAATGTAAAGTGGCGGCAGGCAACTGCAAAAGCCTCCAAATTTAAACAATAAGACAAGAATAGGGATGTTGAGTAGGGGAAAAACAATACCTTCAGCAGAGATCTGAAAAACTACAAAGTGAAGCAAAAATAACAGTGCACAACTCTGAAGTCAGACAGCAATGATATAAAATTAGTCAAGCAACAATTAACAGTACACAACTCTGAAGTGCCAGAAAAATATATCTACCTCTGTATATCTCCAGATAGTTTGAAGAGCACCGTGTCAGGACACAGGAAGGCTCCGGCAATGATATGCAGGCTGTTGCTAAGAGGGACTAATTAATGCAAGTAATCCTTGAGATAGTCTGATAACACACAGGATGTAAAACCAGTTATACCAACTTAAGACACAGAGAAATAGGAGGAGGTGAGGAAAAATACCTTGAGAAAGACCTGAAAAACTATACAGTGAAGCAAAAATAACACTGCACAACTTTGACATCAGCCAGCAATGATATAAAATTAGTCAAGCAAAAATTAACAGTAAACAACTCTGAAGTGCCAGAAAAATATACTTAGCTCTGTATATCTCCAGATAGTTTGAAGAGCATTCTGTCTGGACACAGAAAGGCTCTAGCAATGATATGCAGGCTGTTACTAACAGGGTCTAATTTCAAGCAAGTAATCCTTGAGATAGTCAGATAACACACAGGAAGTGTAAGGAGTTATACCAAATTAAGACACAGAGAAATAGGGGGAGGTGGGGGGAAACACCTTCAGCAGAGATCAGAAAAACTATACAGTGAAGCAAAACTAATAGTGCACAACTCAGAAGTCAGCCAGAAAGTATATAAAATTAGTCAAGCAACAATTAACTGTACACAACTCTGAAGTGCCAGAAAAATATACTTAGCTCTGTATATCCCAGATAGTATGAAGAGCACTCTGTCAGGAGACAGGAAAGCTCCAGCAATGATATGCAGGCTGTTACTAACAGGGTCTAATTTCATGCAAGTAATCCTTGAGATGGTCATATAACACACAGGATGTTAATCCAGTTATACCAACTTAAGACACAGAGAAATAGGGGGAGGTGGGGAAAAACGCCTTCAGGAGAGATCTGAAAAACTATGCAGTGAAACAAAAATAACAGTGCACAACTCTGAAGTCAGCCAGCAATGACATAAAATTAGTCAAGCAACAATTAACAGTACACAACTCTGAAGTGCCAGAAAAATATACTTAACTCTGTATATCTCCAGATAGCTTGCAGAGCACTCTGTCAAGACACAGGAAGGCTCCAGCAATGATAAGCAGGCTGTTACTAACAGGGTCTAATTTCATGCAAGTAATCCTTGAGATAGTCAGATAACACACACAGTTATACCAACTTAAGACACAGAGAAATAGAGGGAGGTGGGGAAAAACACATTCAGCAGAGATCTGAAAAATGATACAGTGAAGCAAAAAAAGAGTGCCCAACTCTGAAGTCAGCCAGCAATGACATAGAATAAGTCAAGCAACAATTAACAGTACACAACTCTGAAGTGCCAGAAAAATATAGTTAGCTCTGTATATCTCCAGATAGTTTGAAGAGCACCCTGTCAGGACACTGGAAGGCTCTAGCAATGATATGCAGGCTGTTACTAACAGGGTCTAATTTCATGCAAGTAATCCTTGAGTCAGTCAGATAACACACAGGAAGTGTAACCAGTTATACCAACTTAAGACACAGAGAAATAGGGGGGGGGGTTGGGAAAAACACCTTCAGCAGAGATCTGAGAAATTATACAGTGAAGCAAAAATAACAGTGCACAACTCTGACATCAGCCAGCAATGATATAAAATTAGTCAAGCAACAATTAACAGTAAACAATTCTGAAGTGTCAGAAAAATATACCTAGCTCTGTATATCTCCAGATAGTTTGAAGAGTACTTAGTGGCTCCAGCAATGATATGCAGGCTGTTACTAACAGGGTCTAATTTTATGTAAGTAAACCTTGAGATAGTCAGACAACACAAAGGATGTAAAAGCAGTTATACTAACTTAAGACACAGAGAAATAGGGGGGTTGGGAAAAACACCTTCAGCAGAGATCTGAAAAACTATACAGTGAAGCAAAAATAACAGTGCACAACTCTGACATCAGCCAGCAATGATATAAAATTAGTCAAGCAACAATTATCAGTACACAACTCTGAAGTGCCAGAAAAATATACTTAGCTCTGTATAGCTATAGATAGTTTGAGGAGCACTCTGTCAGGACACAGGAAGGCTCCAGCAATGATATGCAGGCTGTTGCTAACAGGGTCTAATTAATGCAAGTAATCCTTGAGATAGTCAGATAACACATAGGATGTAAAACCAGTTATACCAACTTAAGACACAGAGAAATAGGAGGAGGTGAAGTAAAACACCTTGAGAAAGACCTGAAAAACTATACAGCGAAGCAAAAATAACACTGCACAACTCTGACGTCAGCCAGCAATGATATAAAATTAGTCAAGCAACAATTAACAGTAAACAACTCTGAAGTGCCAGAAAAATATACTTAGCTCTGTATATCTCCAGATAGTTTGCAGAGCACTCTGTCAAGATACAGGAAGGCTCCAGCAATGATATGCAGGCTGTTACTAACAGGGTCTAATTTCATGCAAGTAATCCTTGAGATAGTCAGATAACACACAGGATGTAAAACCAGTTATACCAACTTAAGACACAGAGAAATAGAGAGAGATGCAGAAAAACACATTCAGCAGAGATCTGAAAAACGATATAGTGAAGCAAAAAACAGTGCACAACTCTGAAGTCAGCCAGCAATTATATAAAATTAGTCAAGCAACAATTAACAGTACACAACTCTGAAGTGCCAGAAAAATATAGTTAGCTCTGTATATCTCCAGATAGTTTGAGGAGCACTCAATCAGGACACAGGAAGGCTCCAGCAATTATATGCAGGCTGTTGGTAACAGGATCTAATTAATGCAAGTAATCCTTGAGATAGTCAGAAAACACACAGGATGTAAAACCAGTTATACCAACTTAAGACACAGAGAAATAGGAGGAGATGAGGGAAAACACGTTCAGAAAGATCTGAAAAACTATACAGTGAACCAAAAATAACACTGCACAACTATGAAGTCAGCCAGCAATGATATAAAATTAGTCAAGCAACAATTAACAGTGCACAATTCTGAACTGCCAGAAAAATATACCTAGCTCTGTATATCTCCTCAATCAGGACACAGGAAGGCTCCAGCAATTATATGCACGCTGTTACTAACAGGGTCTAATTTTATGCAAGTAATACTTGAGATAGTCAGAAAACACACAGGAAGTGTAACCAGTTATACCAACTTAAGACACAGAGAAATAGGGGAAGGTTGGGAAAAACACCTTCAGCAGAGATCTGAAAAACTATACAGTGAAGCAAAAATAACAGTGCACAACTCTGACATCAGCCAGCAATGATATAAAATTAGTCAAGCAACAATTAACAGTAAACAACTCTGAAGTGCCAGAAAAATATACCTAGCTCTGTATATCTGCAGAGAGTCTGAAGAGCACTCTGTCAGGACACTGGAAGGCTCTAGCAATGATATGCAGGCTGTTACTAACAGGGTCTACTTTCACGCAAGTAATCCTTGAGTCAGTCAGATAACGCACAGGAAGTGTAACCAGTTATACCAACTTAAGACACAGAGAAATAGTGGGAGGTGGGGGGAAACACCTTCAGCAGAGATCAGAAAAACTATACAGTGAAGCAAAAATAACAGTGCAAAACTCAGAAGTCAGCCAGCAATTATATAAAATTAGTTAAGCAACAATTAACTGTACACAACTCTGAAGTGCCAGAAAAATATACTTAGCTCTGTATATCTCCAGATAGTTTGAAGAGCACTCTGTCAGGAGACAGGAAGGCTCCAGCAATGATATGCAGGCTGTAACTAACAGGGTCTAATTTCATGCAAGTAATCCTTGAGATAGTCATATAACACACAGGATGTTAAACCAGTTATACCAACTTAAGACACAGAGAAATAGGGGGAGGTGTGAAGTCAGCCGGCAATGATATAAAATTAGTCAAGCAACAATTAACAGTACACAACTCTGAAGTGCCAGAAAAATATACTTAACTCTGTATACCTCCAGATAGTTTGCAGAGCACTCTGTCAAGACACAGGAAGGCTCCAGCAATGATATGCAGGCTGTCACTAACAGGGTCTAATTTTATGCAAGTAATCCTTGGGATAGTCAGATAACACAAAGGATGTAAAAGCAGTTATACCAACTTAAGACACAGAGAAATAGACGGAGGTGGGGACAACACATTCAGCAGAGATTTGAAAAATGATACAGTGAAGCAAAAAAAACAGTGCACAACTCTGAAGTCAGCCAGCAATGATATTGAATAAGTCAAGCAACAATTAACAGTACACAACTCTGAAGTGCCAGAAAAATATAGTTAGCTCTGTATATCTCCAGATAGTTTGAAGAGCACTCTGTCAGGACACTCGAAGGCTCCAGCAATGATATGCAGGCTGTTACTAACAGGGTCTAATTTTATGCAAGTAATCCTTGAGATAGTCAGATAACACAAAGGATGTAAAAGCAGTTATACTAACTTAAGCCACAGAGAAATAGGGGAGGTTGGGAAAAACACCTTCAGCAGAGATCTGAAAAACTATACATTAAAGCAAAAATAATAGTGCACAACTCAGAAGTCAGCCATCAATTATATAAAATTAGTCAAGCAACAATTAACAGTGCACAATTCTGAAATGCCAGAAAAATATACCTAGCTCTGTATATCTCCAGATAGTTTGAAGAGCACTCAATCAGGACACAGGAAGGTTCCAGCAATTATATGCACGCTGTTACTAACAGGGTCTAATTTTATGCAAGTAATACTTGAGATAGTCAGAAAACACACAGGAAGTGTAACCAGTTATACCAACTTAAGACACAGAGAAATAGGGGGAGGTTGGGAAAAACACCTTCAGCAGAGATCTGAAAAACTATACAGTGAAGCAAAAATAACACTGCTCAACTTTGACGTCAGCCAGCAATGATATAAAATTAGTCAAGCAACAATTAACAGTAAACAACTCTGAAGTGCCAGAAAAATATACTTAGCTCTGTATATCTCCAGATAGTTTGAAGAGCACTCTGTCAGGACACTCGAAGGATCTAGCAATGATATGCAGGCTGTTACTAACAGGGTCTAATTTCACGCAAGTAATCCTTGAGATAGTCAGATAACACACAGGAAGTGTAACCAGTTATACCAACTTAAGACACAGAGAAATAGGGGGAGGTGGGGGGAAACGCCTTCAGCAGAGATCAGAAAAACTATACAGTGAAGCAAAAATAACAGTCCACAACTCAGAAGTCAGCCAGTAATTATATAAAATGAGTCAAGCAACAATTAACTGTACACAACTCTGAAGTGCCAGAAAAATATACTTAGCTCTGTATATCTCCAGATAGTTTGAAGAGCACTCTGTCAGTAGACAGGAAGGCTCCAGCAAAGATATGCAGGCTGTTACTAACAGGGTCTAATTTCATGCAAGTAATCCTTGAGATAGTCATATAACAGACAGGATGTTAAACCAGTTATACCAACTTAAGACACAGAGAAATAAGGGGAGGTGGGGAAAAACACATTCAGCAGAGATCTGAAAAACTATACAGTGAAGCAAAAATAACAGTGCACAATTCTGACATCAGCCAGCAATGATACAAAATTAGTCAAGCAACAATTAACAGTACACAACTCTGAAGTGCCAGAAAAATATACTTAGCTCTGTATATCTATAGATAGTTTGAGGAGCACTCTGTCAGGACTCAGGAAGGCTCCAGCAATGATATGCAGGCTGCTGCTAACAGGGTCTAATTAATGCAAGTAATCCTTGAGATAGTCAGATAACACACAGGATGTAAAACCAATTATACCAACTTAAGACACAGAGAAATAGGAGGAGGTGAGGGACAACACCTTAAAAAGACCTGAAAAACTATACAGTGAAGCAAAAATAACACTGCACAACTCTGACGTCAGCCAGCAATGATATAAAATTAGTCAAGCAACAATTAACAGTAAACAACTCTGAAGTGGCAGAAAAATATACTTAGCTCTGTATATCTCCAGATAGTTTGAAGAGCATTCTGTCAGGACACAGGAAGGCTCTAGCAATGATATGCAGGCTGTTACTAACAGGGTCTAATTTCACACAAGTAATCCTTGAGATAGTCAGATAACACACAGGAAGTTTAACAAGTTATACTAAAAGACATAGAGAAATAGGGGGAGGTGGGGGGAAACACCTTCAGCAGAGATCAGAAAAACTATACAGTGAAGTAAAAATAACAGTGCACAACTCAGAAGTCAGCCAGCAATTATATAAAATTAGTCAAGCAACAATTAACTGTACACAACTCTGAAGTGCCAGAAAAATATACTAGCTCTCTATATCTCCAGGTAGTATGTAGAGCACTCTGTCAGGAGACAGGAAGTCTACAGCAATGATATGCAGGCTGTTACTAACAGGGTCTAATTTCATGCAAGTAATCCTTGAGATGGTCATATAACACACAGGATGTTAAACCAGTTATACCAACTTAAGACACAGAGAAATAGGGGGAGGTGGGGAAAAATGCCTTCAGGAGAGATCTGAAAAACTATACAGTGAAGGAAAAATAACAGTGCACAACTCTGACGTCAGCCAGCAATGATATAAAATTAGTCAAGCAACAATTAACAGTAAACAACTCTGAAGTGCCACAAAAATATACTTAGCTCTGTATATCTGCAGATAGTTTGAAGAGCACTCTGTCAGGACACTCGAAGGCTCTAGCAATGATATGAAGGCTGTTACTAACAGGGTCTAATTTCACACAAGTAATCCTTGAGATAGTCAGATAACACACAAGAAGTGTAAGCAGTTATACCCACTTAAGACACAGAGAAACAGAGGGAGGTGGGGGGAAACACCTTCAGCAGAGATCAGAAAAACTACACAGTGAAGCAAAAATAACAGTGCACAACTCAGAAGTCAGCCAGCAATGATATAAAATTAGTCAAGCAACAATTAACTGTACACAACTCTGAAGTGCCAGAAAAATATACTTAACTCTGTATATCTCCAGATAGTTTGAAGAGCACTCTGTCAGGAGACAGGAAGGCTCCAGCAATGATATGCAGGCTGTTACTAACAGGGTCTAATTTCATGCAAGTATTCCTTGAGATAGTCATATAACACACAGGATGTTAAACCAGTTATACCAAATTAAGACACAGAGAAATAGGGGTAGGTGGGGAAAAACACCTTCAGGAGAGATCTGAAAAACTATACAGTGAAGCAAAAATAACAGTGCACAACTCTGACGTCAGCCAGCAATGATATAAAATTAGTCAAGCAACAATTAACAGCATACAACTCTGAAGTGCCAGAAAAATATACTTAACTCTCTTCAGATAGTTTGCAGAGCACTCTGTCAAGACACAGGAAGGCTCCAGCAATGATATGCAGGCTGATACTAACAGGGTCTAATTTTATGCAAGTAATCCTTGAGATAGTCAGATAACACAAAGGATGTAAAAGCAGTTATACCAACTTAAAACACAGAGAAATAGAGGGAGGTGGGGAAAAACACATTCAGCAGAGATCTGAAAAACGATACAGTGAAGCAAAAAAACAGTGCACAACTCTGAAGTCAGCCAGCAATGATATAGAATAAGTCAAGCAACAATTAAGAGTACACAACTCTGAAGTACCAGAAAAATATAGTTAGCTCTGTATATGTCCAGATAGTTTGAAGAGCACTCAGTCAGGACACAGGAAGGCTCCAGCAATGATATGCAGGCTGTTACTAACAGGGTCTAATTTTATGTAAGTAATCCTTTAGATAGTCAGATAACACAAAGGATGTAAAAGCAGTTATACTAACTTAAGACACAGAGAAATAGGGGGGGGGGGGTTGGGAAAAACACCTTCAGCAGAGATCTGAAAAACTATACAGTGAAGCAAAAATAGAAGTGCACAATTCTGACATCAGCCAGCAATGATATAAAATTAGTCAAGCAACAATTAACAGTACACAACTCTGAAGTGCCAGAAAAATATACTTAGCTCTGTATATCTATAGATAGTTTGAGGAACACTCTGTCAGGACACAGGAAGGCTCCAGCAATGATATGCAGGCTGTTGCTAACAGGGTCTAATTAATGCAAGTAATCCTTGAGATAGTCAGATAACACACGGGATGTAAAACCAGTTATACCAACTTAAGACACAGAGAAATAGGAGGAGGTGAGGGACAACACCTTGAGAAAGACCTGAAAAACTATACAGTGAAGCAAAAATAACACTGCACAACTCTGACGTCAGCCAGCAATGATATAAAATTAGTCAAGCAACAATTAACAGTAAACAACTCTGAAGTGCCAGAAAAATATACTTAGCTCTGTATATCTCCAGATAGTTTGAAGAGCATTCTGTCAGGACACAGGAAGGCTCTAGCAATGATATGCAGGCTGTTACTAACAGGGTCTAATTTCACGCAAGTAATCCTTGAGATAGTCAGATAACACACAGGAAGTTTAACGAGTTATACCAACTTAAGACACAGAGAAATAGGGGGAGGTGGGGGGAAACACCTTCAGCAAAGATCAGAAAAACTATACAGTGAAGTAAAAATAATAGTGCACAACTCAGAAGTCAGCCAGCAATTATATAAAATTAGTCAAGCAACAATTAACTGTACACAACTCTGAAGTGCCAGAAAAATATACTTAGCTCTGTATATCTCCAGGTAGTATGAAGAGCACTCTGTCAGGACACAGAAAGGCTACAGCAATGATATGCAGGTTGTTACTAACAGGGCCTAATTAATGCAAGTAATCCTTGAGATAGTCAGATAACACACAGGATGTAAAACCAGTTATACCCACTTAAGACACAGAGAAATAGGGGGAGGAGGGGGGAAACACCTTCAGCAGAGATCAGAGAAACTATACAGTGAAGCAAAAATAATAGTGCACAACTGAGAAGTCAGCCAGCAATTATATAAAATTAGTCAAGCAACAATTAACAGTGCACAATTCTGAAATGCCAGAAACATATACCTAGCTCTGTATATCTATAGATAGTTTGAGGAAGAGCGCTCTGTCAAGACACAGGAAGGCTCCAGCAATGATACGCAGGCTGTTACTAACAGGGTCTAATTTTATGCAAGTAATCTTTCAGATAGTCAGATAATACCCAGGATGTAAAACCAGTTATACCAACTTAAGACACAGAGAAATAGGGGGAGGTGGGGAAAAACACATTCAGCAGAGATCTGAAAAACTATACAGTGAAGCAAAAATAACAGTGCACAACTCAGCCAGCAATGATATAAAATTAATCAAGCAAATATTAAAAGTACACAACCCTGAAGTGCCAGAAAAATATACTTAGCTCTGTATATATCCAGATAATTTGAAGAGCCCTCTGTCAGGACACAGGAAGGCTCCAGCAATTATATGCAGGCTGTTACTAACAGTGTCTAATTTATGCAAGTAATCCTTGAGATAGTCAGATAACACACAGGATGTAAAACCAGTTATACCAACTTAAGACACAGAGAAATAGGAGGAGCTGTGGGAAAAAACCTCCAGCAAAGATCTGAAAAACTATACAGTGAAGCCAAAATAACAGTGCACGACTCTGAAGTCAGCCAGCAATTATATAAAATTAGTTAAGCAACAATTAACTGTACACAACTCTGAAGTGCCAGAAAAATATACTTAGCTCTGTATATCTCCAGATAGTTTGAAGAGCACTCTGTCAGGAGACAGGAAGGCTCCAGCAATGATATGCAGGCTGTAACTAACAGGGTCTAATTTCATGCAAGTAATCCTTGAGATAGTCATATAACACACAGGATGTTAAACCAGTTATACCAACTTAAGACACAGAGAAATAGGGGGAGGTGTGAAGTCAGCCGGCAATGATATAAAATTAGTCAAGCAACAATTAACAGTACACAACTCTGAAGGGCCAGAAAAATATACTTAACTCTGTATATCTCCAGATAGTTTGAAGAGCACTCTGTCAAGACACAGGAAGGCTCCAGCAATGATATGCAGGCTGTTACTAACAGGGTCTAATTTTATGCAAGTAATCCTTGAGATAGTCAGATAACACAAAGGATGTAAAACCAGTTATACCAACTTAAGACACAGAGAAATAGGGGGTGGGGAAAACACCTTCAGCAGAGATCTGAAAATCTATACAGTGAAGCAAAAATAACACTGCACAACTCTGAAGTCAGCCAGCAATGATATAAAATTAGTCAAGCAACAATTAACAGTACACAACTCTGAAGTGCCAGAAAAATATACTTAGCTCTGTATATCTCCAGATAGTTTGAAGAGCACTCTGTCAGGACACAGGAAGGCTCCAGCAATGATATGCAGGCTGTTACTAACAGGGTCTAATTTTATGCAAGTAATCCTTGAGATAGTCAGATAACACACAGGATGTAAAACCAGTTATACCAACTTAAGACACAGAGAAATAGGGAGAGGGGGAAAACACCTTCAGCAGAGATCTGAAAAACTATACAGTGAAGCAAAATAACAGTGCACAACTCTGAAGTCAGCCAGCAATGATATAAAATTAGTCAAGCAACAATTAACAGTACACAACTCTGAAGTGCCAGAAAAATATACTTAGCTCTGTATATCTCCACAAAGTTTGAAGAGCACACTGTCAGGATACAGGAAGGCTCCAGCAATGATATGCAGGCTGTTACTAAGAGGGTCTAATTTTATGCAAGTAATACTTGAGATCGTCAGATAACACACAGGATGTTAAACCAGATATACCAATTTTAGACACAGAGAAATAGGGGAGGGAGGAAAAACACCTTCAACAGAGATCTGAAAAACTATACAGTGAAGCAAAAATAACAGTGCACAACTCTGAAGTCAGCCAGCAATGATATAAAATTAGTCAAGCAACAATTAACAGTAAACAACTCTGAAGTGCCAGAAAAATATACTTAGCTCTGTATATCTCCAGATAGTTTGAAGAGCACTCTGTCAGGACACAGGAAGGCTCCAGCAATGATATGCAGGCTGTTACTAACAGGGTCTAATTTTATGCAAGTAATCCTTGAGATAGTCAGATAACACACAGGATGTAAAACCAGTGATTCCAACTTAAGACACAGAGAAATTTGAGGAGGTGGGGAAACACACTTTCAGCAAAGATCTGAAAAACTATACAGTGAAGCAGAAATAACAGTGCCCAACTCTGAAGTCACCCAGCAGTGATATAAATATAGTCAAGCAACAATTAACTGTACACAACACTGAAGGCCCAGAATAATATATTTGGCTCTGTATATCTCCAGATAGTTTAAGAGCCCTCTGTCAGAACACAGGAAGGCTACAGCAATGATATGCAGGCTGTTACTAACCGGGTCTAATTTTATGCAAGGAATCCTTGAGATAGGCAGATAACACACAGGATGTAAATCAGTTATACCAACGTAAGATACAAAGGAATAGGGGAGGGTGGAAACACTTTCAGCAGAAATCTGAAAAACTATACAGTGAAACAAAAATAGTGCACAACTCTGAAGTCAGCCAGCAATGGTATAAAATTAGTCAAACAACAATTAACAGTACACAACTCTGAAGTGCCAGAAAAATATACTTAGCTCTGTATATCTATAGATAGTTTGAGGAACACTCTGTCAGGACACAGGAAGGCTCCAGCAATGATATGCAGGCTGTTGCTAACAGGGTCTAATTAATGCAAGTAATCCTTGAGATAGTCAGATAACACACGGGATGTAAAACCAGTTATACCAACTTAAGGTACAGAGAAATAGGAGGAGGACAACACCTTGAGAAAGACCTGAAAAACTATACAGTGAAGCAAAAATAACACTGCACAACTCTGACGTCAGCCAGCAATGATATAAAATTAGTCAAGCAACAATTAACAGTAAACAACTCTGAAGTGCCAGAAAAATATACTTAGCTCTGTATATCTCCAGATAGTTTGAAGAGCACTCTGTCAGGAGACAGGATTGCTCCAGCAATGATATGCAGGCTGTTACTAACATGGTCTAATTTCACGCAAGTAATCCTTGAGTCAGTTAGATAACACACAGGAAGTGTAACCAGTTATACCAACTTAAGACACAGAGACAAAGGGGGGAGGGGGGGGAAACACCTTCAGCAGAGATCAGAAAAACTATACAGTCAAGGAAAAATAACAGTGCACAACTCAGAAGTCAGCCAGCAATTATATAAAATTAGTCAAGCAACAATTAACTGTACACAATTCTGAAATGCCAGAAACATATACCTAGCTCTGTATATCTATAGATAGTTTGAGGAAGAGCTCTGTCAAGACACAGGCAGGCTCCAGCAATGATACGCAGGCTGTTACTAACAGGGTCTAATTTTATGCAAGTAATTTTTGAGATAGTCAGATAACACACAGGATGTAAAACCAGTTATACCAACTTAAGACACAGAGAAATATGGAGAGGTGGGAAAAACACATTCAGCAGAGATCTGGAAAACTATATAGTGGAGCAAAAATAACAGTGCACAACTCAGCCAGCAATGATATAAAATTAATCAAGCAAATATTAAAAGTACACAACCCTGAAGTGCCAGAAAAATATACTTAGCTCTGTATATATCCAGATAATTTGAAGAGCCCTCTGTCAGGACACAGGAAGGCTCCAGCAATTATATGCAGGCTGTTACTAACAGTGTCTAATTTATGCAAGTAATCCTTGAGATAGTCAGATAACACACAGGATGTAAAACCAGTTATACCAACTTAAGACACAGAGAAATAGGAGGAGCTGTGGGAAAAAACCTCCAGCAAAGATCTGAAAAACTATACAGTGAAGCCAAAATAACAGTGCACGACTCTGAAGTCAGCCAGCAATGATATAAAAGTAATCAAGCAACAATTAGCAGTACATAACTCTGAAGTGGCAGAAAAATATACTTAACTCTGTATATCTCCAGTTAGTTTGAAGAGCACTCTGTCAAGACACAGTGAGGCTCCAGCAATGATATATAGGCTGTTGCTAACAGGGTCTAATTTATGCATGTAATCCTTGAGATAGTCAGATAACACACAGGATGTAAAACCAGTTATAACAACTTAAGACACAGAGAAATAGGAGGAGGTGAGGGAAAACACCTTCAGAAAGATCTGAAAACTATACAGTGAAGCAGAAATAGCAGTGCACAACTCTGAAGTCAGCCAGCAATGATATTAAATTAGTCAAGCAACAATTAACAGTACACAGCTCTGAAGTGCCAGAAAAATATACTTAGCTCTGTATATCTCCAGATAGTTTGAAGAGCACTCTATCAGGACACAGGAAGGCTCCAGAAATGATATGCAAGCTGATACTAACAGGTTATAATTTCATACAAGTAATCCTTGAGACAGTCATATAACACACAGGATGCAAAACCAGTTATACCATCATAAGACACAGAGAAATAGGAGGAGGACGGGAAAAACGTCTTCAGGAGACATCTGAAAAACTAAACAGTGAAGCAAAAATAACAGTGCACAACTCTGAAGTCAGCCAGCAATGATATAAAATTAGTCAAGCAGCAATTAACAGTACACAACTCTGAAGTGCCAGAAAAATATACTTAGCTCTGTATATCTCCTGATAGTCTGAAGAGCACTCTGTCAGGGAAAAGGTAGGCTCCAGCAATGATATACAGGCTGTTACTAACATGTTCTAATTTTATGCAAGAAATAGTTGAGATAGTCAGATAACACAAAGAATGTAAAACCAGTTATACTAACTTAAGACACCGAGAAATAGGGGGAGGCTGGGAAAAACACCTTCAGCAGAGATGTGAAAAACTATACAGTGAAGCAAAAATAACAGTGCACAACTCTGAAGTCACCCAGCAATGACATAAAATTACTTAAGCAACAATTAACAGTACACAACTCTGAAGTGCCAGAAAAATATAGTTAGCTCTGTATATCTCCATATAGTTTGAAGAGCCTTCCCTTGACCTTCCTATGTCTGTGCCTGACATACAAGGCCATGTCCAACCCGGAATTAATGGACATGCTCCACCTCAAAAAATCCACCAGAGCCACGAGAGCAAGAGACTTAAACCTCAACATGGATATAAATAGGACGTGCTGGAGGGACAGATTCATCACCCAGAGACTCCCTACACTATGGAACAGAATCCCAGTCCATGTGAGGCAGAGCCCCTCACTGACTCTGTTCAAGAGAAATCTTGACGAGTGGATGGGAGATCGTAGGTTTACCCCGGGAATCATCTCTGTGTCACTGCTGGACAGAGGCACAGCAAACTAATGGGTATAGTATTCTCATCCTAAGGGGTGATGAAAGCCACACACACTCTGGCTAGGCTTATAAATGCCCTAGGGCAGATAGCCTAGTATGAACCTATGAACCTATGAACCTAAGCACTCTGTCAGGACACAGGAAGGCTCCAGCAATGATATGCAGACTGTTACTAACAGGCTTTAATTCTAAGCAAGTAATCCTTGAGATAGTCAGATAACACACAGGATGTAAAACCAGTTATACCAATTTAAGACACAGATTAATAAAGGGAGGTGGAGAAAAACACCTTCCGGACAGATCTGAAAAACTATACAGTGAACTAGAAATAACATTGCACAACTCTGAAGTCAGCCAGCAATGATATAAAATTAGTCAAGCAACAATTAACAGTATACAATTCTGAAGTGCCAAAAAATATACCTAGCTCTGTATATCTCCAGATAGTTTGAAGACCACTCAATCAGGACACAGGAAGGCTCCAGCAGTGATATGCAGGCTGTCACTAACAGGGTCTAATTTTATGCAAGTAATCCTTGAGATAATCAGATAACACACAGGAAATGAAACCAGTTATGCCAACTTAATACACAGAGAAATAGGGGGAGGTGGGGGGAAACACCTTCAGCACAGATCTGAAAAACTATACAGTGAAGCAAAAATAACAGTGCACAACCCTGACGTCAGCCAGCAATGATATTAAATTAGTCAAGCAACAATTAACAGTACACAACTCTGAAGTGCCAGAAAATTATAATTAGCTCTGTATATCTCTAGATAGTTTGAACAGCATTCTGTCAGGACACAGGAAGGCTCCAGCAATGATATGCAGGCTGTTGCTAACAGGGTCTAATTCATGCAAGTAATCCTTGAGATAGTCAGATAACACACAGGATGTAAGACCAGTTATACCAACTTAAGACACAGAGAAATAGGGGGCGGCGGGGAAGACACCTTCAGGAGAGATCTGAAAAACTATACAGTGAAGCAAAAATAACAGTGCACAACTCTGAAGTCAGCCAGCAATGATATAAAATTACTTAAGCAACAATTAACAGTACACAACTCTGAAGTGCCAGAAAAATATAGTTAGCTCTGTATATCTCCATATAGTTTGAAGAGCCTTCCCTTGACCTTCCTATGTCTGTGCCTGACATACAAGGCCATGTCCAACCCGGAATTAATGGACATGCTCCACCTCAAAAAATCCACCAGAGCCACGAGAGCAAGAGACTTAAACCTCAACATGGATATAAATAGGACGTGCTGGAGGGACAGATTCATCACCCAGAGACTCCCTACACTATGGAACAGAATCCCAGTCCATGTGAGGCAGAGCCCCTCACTGACTCTGTTCAAGAGAAATCTTGACAGTGGATGGGAGATCGTAGGTTTACCCCGGGAATCATCTCTGTGTCACTGCTGGACAGAGGCACAGCAAACTAATGGGTATAGTATTCTCATCCTAAGGGGTGATGAAAGCCACACACACTCTGGCTAGGCTTATAAATGCCCTAGGGCAGATAGCCTAGTATGAACCTATGAACCTATGAACCTAAGCACTCTGTCAGGACACAGGAAGGCTCCAGCAATGATATGCAGACTGTTACTAACAGGCTTTAATTCTAAGCAAGTAATCCTTGAGATAGTCAGATAACACACAGGATGTAAAACCAGTTATACCAATTTAAGACACAGATTAATAAAGGGAGGTGGGGAAAAACACCTTCCGGACAGATCTGAAAGACTATACAGTGAACTAGAAATAACATTGCACAACTCTGAAGTCAGCCAGCAATGATATAAAATTAGTCAAGCAACAATTAACAGTATACAATTCTGAAGTGCCAAAAAATATACCTAGCTCTGTATATCTCCAGATAGTTTGAAGACCACTCAATCAGGACACAGGAAGGCTCCAGCAGTGATATGCAGGCTGTCACTAACAGGGTCTAATTTTATGCAAGTAATCCTTGAGATAAACAGATAACACACAGGAAATGAAACCAGTTATGCCAACTTAATACACAGAGAAATAGGGGGAGGTGGGGGGAAACACCTTCAGCACAGATCTGAAAAACTATACAGTGAAGCAAAAATAACAGTGCACAACCCTGACGTCAGCCAGCAATGATATTAAATTAGTCAAGCAACAATTAACAGTACACAACTCTGAAGTGCCAGAAAATTATAATTAGCTCTGTATATCTCTAGATAGTTTGAACAGCATTCTGTCAGGACACAGGAAGGCTCCAGCAATGATAGGCAGGTGGTTACTAACAGGGTCTAATTCATGCAAGTAATCCTTGAGATAGTCAGATAGCACACAGGATGTAAGACCAGTTATACCAACTTAAGACACAGAGAAATAGGGGGCGGCGGGGAAGACACCTTCAGGAGAGATCTGAAAAACTATACAGTGAAGCAAAAATAACAGTGCGCAACTCTGAAGTCAGCCAGCAATGATATAAAATTACTCAAGCAACAATTAACAGTACACAACTCTGAAGTGACAGAAAAATATAGTTAGCTCTGTATGTCTCCATATAGTTTGAAGAGAACTCTGTCAGGACACAGGAAGGCTCCAGCAATGATAGGCAGGTGGTTACTAACAGGCTCTAATTCTATGCAAGGAATCCTTGAGATAGTCAGAAAACACAAAGGATGTAAAAAGTACAGTTTTGTACCTACCATAAATGTAGATGTTCGAGGATATCCATTGCTGCAGTCCTGACATATGGGTATTCCGCTGTCCACCATCGGCCCGAATACCAAAGGGCTAGAATCTGGTGTCGGTCATGGCGCTCGAGGCTGACATCAGTATGTGCCAGTATAAATGCGCATGACCGACGCCATACCCTCAGTCTTTCTTGCCTCAGACGTCAGAATGCAAAAAATACCACCCAAAACCCAAACCTAAATAAGGGGTAGGAGGGAAATTTGGACTGCAGCAATGGATATCCTCGAACATCTACATTTATGGTAGGTACAAAACTGTACTATGTTCTTCGTCTACCATTGCTGCAGTCCTGACATATGGGTAGAATCCCAGAGCAACGGAAAACAGGGAGGATGGCCAACCAAATAGAATTAGGAGCTGCTAACATGCCCTGTAGAAGAGCAGTGGCAAACCCAGCCCTAGACCTAGAATAAAGAGGTAAATGATAATGCTTAGTAAATGTATGTACAGAACTCCAAGTAGCTGCCTCCAAAATGTCCTTAGCAGCTACCCCTCTCAAAAAAGCAGTAGAGGTGGCCGTAGCCCTAGTAGAGTGAGGCCTGATCCCAGCAGGAACATCTTTCCCATGATGAGAATAACAAAAAGCAATACAATGGCCAACCACTTGGAGATAGTGTGTTTTGAAACAGCTTTCCCTTGTGAAGTCAAAGCAAAAGAAACAAACAACTGTTGAGATCTTCTGAACTCTTTGGTTCTGCTCAAATAATATCTTAAATGCCTATGCACATCCAAAGAATGCAAAACTTTCACCCCTTTATTTCGGGGGTCAGCATAAAAAGTAGGCAAATGTATAGATTGGTTCAGTGCCACAATTGAAATTACTTTAGGCAGAAAAGTAGGATTAGTACGTAAGGAAACTCTGACCTTGTGAAAAATCAGAAATGGTTCTACTGCCATGAGGGCCTGTAATTCAGAGACCCTTCGAGTAGAAGTAACAGCCAACAAAAAAGCAGTCTTCCAAGACAACAACTTCAACTCAGCTGTAGCTGCAGGTGCAAATGGAGGCAGAGTCAGCTTCTCCAAAACAAAAGTAAGATCCCAGGCTGGAGTGGGAGCTCTTCTCGGGGGTCTTATATTCTTTGCCCCTCTAAGAAACTGTTTAACCAATGGATGAGAAAACAAAGGAGGGTCACATTCATAGTGAGCAGAAATAGCTGCAGCATGCACTTTAACAGAAGAGAAAGACAATCCCTTGTCTAACAAAACAGTCAAACATTACAAAATACAACTCAAGGTAGGCAATTTAACATCAAAGCCGTGAGCTGCACTCCAAAGAAAAAATCTCTCCCATTTATCAGCATAAACTTTCCGAGTAGTAGGACGCCTGGCTTCCAAAAGAACATCCAAAACTTGTTGTGGAAGCTGCAGGCCTTCCTTCCCCAAAACTGAATACTCCAGGCTGTCAGGTAAAGAGATTGCACACTGATATTGAGAAAATGATTGTCCTCCTGAGTCAATAAGTGAGGAATCTGTGGTAATGGCCAAGGTGTCCCAAGAATTAAACTCCTTAAGAGAGGGTACCAATGTTGTCGAGGCCAATCTGGTGCTATCAGAATCATGCGAGGCATTTCCCTCCTGACTTTCAACAATACCTTTGGAAGAAGAGGCAAAGGAGGAAAGGCATACACGTGCAGGTTTCTCCAGCTGAAGGATAGTGCATCTATTTTCAAGGCTTTCGGATGAAATAGCCTTGTGCAAAACTTTGGCAGTTGATAATTCAGAGGAGAAGCGAACAGATCTATGTCTGGAGTTCCCCAAGCCATGGTCAACTGCAGAAACACCTGATGATCCAACTTCCATTCGCGAGGATCCACAATCTGTCTGCTCAGAACATCTGCTAAAGAATTTTGTGCTCCTGGCAGAAACTGTGCTCGAAGAGTGATGTGCAGTTTTAAAGCAGTTTCCCATACTAGCATTGCTTGTCTGCACAATGGATAAGAATGGGTTCCCCTTGCTTGTTGATGTACCACATGACTGTTGTGTTGTCTGTTCGAATCAACACCAGTCCTGATTGAAGTAGGCTCTTGAATGCTTCCAAAGCAAATTGAACTGCCAGCATCTCTTTCATGTTGATATGTAAATGAAGTAGCTCTGGGGCCAAAGGTCTTGAATCCATTTCCTTCGAGATGAGCTCCCAGGCCGACTCGAGGCGTCTGTCGTTAATATCTGACATGCCTCTGGCTGGGTCACAGAGAGTCCCTTGTTTAGGTGACATTCCTGAGCCCACCACAGAAATTCTTTTTGTATGCAAGGGAGAATCTGAATGACAGTGTCCAAATCGTGGCCGTGTTGAGTCCACACGCTTTTGAGATACCATTGTAACTTCCTCATATGCAGTATGGCATTGGGAAGCACTAGAATACAAGATGCCATGAACCCTAAGGCTGGAAGGACTGTCTTTGCAGTCAGCCTGGACATTACTGAAAGCTGATGGAAGTATTGATGAAGATGTCTTTGTTTGTCCAGGGTAAGAAATGCTATCTGGGTTGCCGTATTCAGTCCCACACCCAGAAAACACATCTCGTGTGAGGGTACTAGACTGGACTTTATTTCGTTCACAGAATACCCAGGCACCTTAAAACTGTCATTACATAGTGAAGATGTTGAAGAAGTTCTTGCTTGCCTTGAGCCAGAAACAAACAGTCGTCCAGATAAGGATAAATTTGAATTCCTTGTAGTCTGAAAAAAGCAATTACTGGAGCCAGGACTTTTGTGAATACCCTGGGCGCAGTAGACAAGCCAAAGGGCAATGCAGAGAATTGACAATGCAAATTCCCACTCCGAAATCTCAGGAACTTCCTGGAACTGGGCCCGATAGGAATGTGAAGATAGGCCTCTGTGAGCCTTGCCCAGCATAGGCAGCAACCGCTGCAACGTTAACATCTTGAACTTTGGAATTCCCAAAAAGGTGTTCAGAATGGACAAATCCAGAATTGGCCTCCAAGCATTTACTTCCTTTGGCACTAAGAAAAGACGGGAATAAAACCCTGTGCCTCCTTCAGCAGAAGGTACTTCCTGTATCGCCCTCCACTGAAGCAGAGAAGAAATTTTTTTGCCCGTGCTTCCAGTCTTTGCTGATGAGGCACATCTGGCATACCTTTGAAAGGAGGGAAAGTGTGGAAATAAAATTTGTAGCCTCGATTTACAACGTCCAATACCCATTTGTCCTGGGTAACCAAATGCCAATACTTTGCGAAAAGTCCCAGTTTTCCTCCTAGAGGAGCCGCCAGCATGGCAGAGTCCGGCAGCTGAAGACGCAGGTCATTGAGTTTGTTTCCGAAAGGACTGACCCCTGCCCTCCCCAGCAGAAGGGGCAAAAGAACCCAAAGTCCTAGGAGTAGCAGGGCCCTGAGAGGAAGCACTACCCCTACCTCGCCTAGACCTGCCCCTAGACTGATAATCTGAAGAGGGAAAAGACCACCCTTTAGTAGGCCAATTCCTACTGAAGTTAGGGGGCTGAACCTGTAAACAATCCTTAACTGTCTGCATAGACTTAGCTTTTTCCTCCATTTTTTCAAAACTGATTCAACCGGAGGGCCAAAAGAACATCAGACTGCAAAGGAGCATCCATAATCCGAGCCTTAACATGCTCTGACAATGTCTGAACTTTCAACCAGGCATGCCTGCGAAGAACCGAACTAGTAGCAGCCACCCTGGAAGAAGCCTGTAAAGCATCAAAACCATATTGCAAAGAATGCTTACCAACTTGTTCTGAAACATGCACTAAATCCTGAAGCTCTTTACATTCAATACCTGCAGAGAAAGCATCAACTTTACATTTCAAGTGGCCCAGCAAATAATTTTGACAATGTAAAGCCCTCATAGCTAAAGTGGAAGAGGAATACAACTTCTTACCCCACCTATCCAGAGCTCTAGCATCCTTGTCCAAAGGAACTGGATTTGTAACCACAGCAGCCCTGACACCCTTGGGGCCTTGAGCAATGGTGTCTGGGTCAGCCCTAGGACCCTTGTATAAATACTAGTGAGCTTCCGGTACCCTGCAGTATCTATCTGGTTTAGCAGGGGCAGGAGGCAAAGAGTCAGGGTTAAGAGAAGCCTCAGAAAAAACATCCTGAACAACATCCAATACAGGGGGAATAGCCAAAGGCCTATGCTGAGGCAAAAACAAGAATTCTCCAAGCCTTTTACGAGAATCAGAATAATCCCGGCCTTCCCATTTAAAATGCTCCCTCATGGAATGCAAGGTTTCAGAAAAAGAAAAATCTTCAGGAGGGGACGCAGAGGGAGGAGAATTCTCAGCCTCGGAATCAGAGTAGGGAGGGAAATCCTGGGGCTCTTCCACAGAAGAATCAGAGTCATTGGAAGACTGATCCAGACCCTCTATCCCTGGCTCTACCCTGGGCCTTTTCTCAGGGGGAGGCATAGAACCCCTAATTAAAGTAATCAAATCCTGCGCCACCTTTAACATGTGCTTTCTAGGAGCTGGACCCTGTGGACAGACACCAGCAGGGGCAGATTGAGATTTAGAAAGGCTTTTACTATGAGAAGGGGGAGGCCTAGAAACTCTGTGAGGGGAGGGAACCACCGACACATGAGAAGCCCCTTCAGCCTGGCCTACAACAGGAGAAGCCACTTCCTGAAGTAGCAAAGGCTCCCCTGGAGACACCGCTAAACTGTCAGAAGGAGCCGTTGAAGTAGTCGGTGGCTCAACCGAACCGGCGTCCGCAATGGACTCATCCTGTTTGGACCGCAAAGGATTACTCTTTGCGTTCTTTAGCCGAACTGGGCGGAGAATCCGACGGCATGTTATAATTGCACCGATTACCAAACACTAGCCTAGCACAGTCCAAGCGACGTGTAATAGTGCGCTTATCAAAGGCAGCACAAAAGCGACACCCAACAACGCCGTGCTCAGGCCCTAAACAAGGAATACAGAGTAAATGGTAATCCCTATGAGGAATCTGTTTCCCACAAGAAATACAGTTATTAACTTTTTCTGACATCCGGTAATACTGAGGCAAGAAAAAGACAAAAGTGTCCCCAACGGGGTACTCAGCCCAGCTTGGTCTCCGGTCTGAAACTCGAAAACCGACAATTCCAGAAAGCCGAACGGCACTTGCAAACACTGCTTCTGCATAGGACCATGCGGCAAGAAAGACTGAGGGTATGGCGTCGGTCATGCGCATTTATACTGGCACATACTGATGTCAGCCTCGAGCGCCATGACCGACGCCAGATTCTAGCCCTTTGGTATTCGGGCCGATGGTGGACAGCGGAATACCCATATGTCAGGACTGCAGCAATGGTAGACGAAGAACATCCAGTTATACCAACTTAAGACAGAAAAATAGGAGGGGGGTTGGAAAAACACGTTCAGCAGAGATCTGAAAAACTATACAGTGAAGCAAAAATAACAGTGCACAACTCTGAAGTCACCCAGCAATGATATAAAATTACTCAAGCAACAATTAACAGTACACAACTCTGAAGTGCCAGAAAAATATAGTTAGCTCTGCATGTCTCCATATAGTTTGAAGAGAACTCTGTCAGGACACAGGAAGGCTCCAGCAATGATATGCAGGCGGTTACTAACAGGCTCTAATTTTATGCAAGGAATCCAGATAACGCACAGGATGTAAAACCAGGTATACCAACTTAAGACACAGATTAATAAAGGGAGGTGGGGAAAAACACCTTCCATAGAGATCTGAAAAACTGAACCAAAAATAACAGTGCACAACTCTGAAGTCAGCCAGCAATGATATAAAATTAGTCAAGCAACAATCAACAGTACACAATTCTGAAGTGCCAGAAACATATACCTAGCTCTGTATATCCCAGATAGTTTGAAGAGCACTCAATCAGGACACAGGAAGGCTCCAGCAATGATATGCTGGCTGTTACTAACAGGGTCTAGATTTATGCAAGTAATCCTTGAGATAATCAGATAACACACAGGAAGTGAAATCAGTTATACCAACTTAAGACACAGAGAAATAGGGGGAGGTGGGGAAAACGCCTTCAGAAGAGATCTGAAAAACTATACAGTGAAGCAAAAATAACAGTGCACAACTCTGACGTCAGCCAACAATGATATTAAATTAGTCAAGCAACAATTAACAGTACACAACTCTAAAGTGCCAGAAAAATATACTTAGCTCTGTATATCTCCCGATAGTTTGAAGAGCACTCTGTCAGGACACAGGAAGGCTCCAGCAATGATATGCAGGCTTTTACTAACAGGGTCTAATTTTATGCAAGTAATCCTTGAGATAGTCATATACATAGGATGTAAAACCAATTATGCCAACTAAGAGACAGGGAAATAAGGGGAAGTGGGGAAAACACCTTCAGCAGAGATCAGAAAATCTATAAAGTGAAGCAAAAATAACAGTGCACAACTCTGAAGTCAGCCAGCAATTATATAAAATGAGTCAAGCAACAATTAACAGTACACAACTCTGAAGTGCCAGAAAAATATACTTAACTCTGTATATCTCCAGATAGTTTGAAGAGCACTCTGTCAGGACACATGAAGGCTCCAGCAATGCTATGCAGGCCGTTACTAAAAGGGTATAATTTTATGTAACTAATCCTTGAGATAGTCAGATAACAGCCAGGATGTAAAACCAGTTATAACAACTTAAGACACAGAGAAATAGGGGGAGGTTGGGAAAAACACCTTCAGCAGAGATCTGAAAAACTATACAGTGAAGCAAAAATAATAGTGCACTACTCTGAAGTCATTCAGCAATGATATAAAATTACTCAAGCAAAATTTAACAGTACACAACTCTGAAGTGCCAGAAAAGGAGTCAGGCACCTAGGCAGTGCAACATCCACCTGTGAGACAGCTGGATGTGGACACATGGCAGGTTGACAATTTAGCTGCAGTGACAAATGACTGTGGAAAATTCCCTGTGAGAACTGAGGAATCCCCTGCACTCTAACAACAGGTGGCAGATACAAACCCCCACAGTGATACACTGTGCACCCCCTTAGAAGCCACCATGTGCAACTGTTAGTGGAACATGTGGCTGGCATAGCATGCCACATGGGCATAAAAGTGTTACCATGAAACCTATGTCCTGTGGGCAAAGCCTTTATTAATTCAATATGCAATGTGATGTGTGTAGTGCTTGGTGCGTACTAAACTCAAACAGTATCACAACTTGTATTTATTTATTTATTTTATTTATTTATTTATTTATTTAAATTTGTTGACCGGGAGTGTCCGACTGGACGTAGGTCCATTTTCAGTGGAGGCCCGGGGAGAAAAGCTCCACAGTTAAAATAAACAAACAGTACATACATTAGATTACATAGTGAATAACAATTTGCATAGCAATTACTTACAACATATTTACAGATGAAGAACACAGTACATCAGTAGACAACTAGAATCTTTATCTGTGAAGTGCATACCAGACATTAACAAATGTTACAAGAAGAAGAAGTTCATGCTGCATAATAAGTACTGGCTTATGAGCATCTGAGCTTGCTATAATCAAGGTAGTTAGTGGAGTGGAAAGAAAGGTAGTGGTTGAATGGGGTGGACGATATTAGAGTGGGAGTTGCAAGGGCATAGCCAGCATGTTTTTAGTTGCGCTTTTAGTAAAGTTTTGAAGTGGGTGCATGATGGTATAGAGGTAATTGTGGGTGGGAGTGAGTTCCATAATTTGGCTATGGTGCAAAAGAATAGTGCTTCACCAGCAGAGTTATTGGCTTTAGTGATCTGCAAGTAATTTTTGCTGCTGGATCTTAGTGGCCTGGTGGTGCGATAGGGTTGGAGTAGATTCTGGAGGGATGGGACATTTAGTGGATGGTTTACTAGTTTGTGGGCGAGTGAGAGTTGATACCACTGAAGGAGGTGAGGGAGTTCAAGCCAGCCCAGTTCAGCAAGTGAGAGACAGTGGTGACTACGGTAGGATGCCCCTGTGGCGAATTTGGCGATTTTGTTGTATCAGGTCTCTAGCTTGTTTAGATCACATTGCCTTAGGTTGGTATATATTGGAGAGGCATAAAGTAGGGTGGAGATAAGGTGGGAATTTGCTATTGAAATCTTTGCTGCTTTGGTGAGAAATTGCTTATTTCTGTATAATGCTCCTAGTTTTTTGTGGACTTTTTTTATAGTCATGGATATGTGAATGTCAAATTTTAGTTTATTGTCTATTTCCACTCCTAGCAATTTGATGTGTTCAGTTGGGTATATAGTGGTGTTGTCTTTTGCCGTGATGTTAAAGTGAGAGTTGTTTTGAGTATGTTTGGTGGGTTGGAAGATGAGTAGTTTAGTTTTGTTTGGGTTGAGTATTAATCAGGCATCGGATAACCATGTTTCAACAGAGGAAAAGGCTTCCTGTGTCACTTTTTGCAGTTTTGGTAGGGACTGGGCTGAGCAGATGATGGTCGAGTCATCTGCATATTGTATGAGTGTGCCATGTTTGGTGGCAGAGGCTAGATTATTGGTGTAAACAGAGAAGAGTAGGGGTCCAAGGATGGATCCTTGGGGAACCCCTATAGAGACAGGTAGTTGGGGAGATATGTCATTCTGCCATACAACGGATTGTTGGCGGTCAGACATGTAACTCTGAAACCAGTTGGTGACCGATTGTGAGAAGGATAGGTTATTGAGGACAGAGATAAGTTGTTTGTGTGGGACCATGTCAAATGCTTTAGATAGGTCTAGGAAAGTAGCAGAGGAGAGATAGCCATTGTTTTTATGCTGAAGGATAGTGTTAGTAAAGGAGAGTAAGGCAGTGGTGGTGCTATGGTTTGGTCGGAAACCATGCTGAGTACTGGAAATGAGGTTGTTAGTAAGGAGGTAGTCTGAGACCTGAGAGTGTATGCATCTCTCTAGTATTTTGGAGAGTGGAGAGAGAATAGCTATTGTAGAAATGAGCCACAGCACGGAGGAAATCCTGCACATCACTGTAGTCACACTTATGTTGTAAGATGTGCTTTAGGCAACACTCCCTTACAACAATAGCCTTCCTAAGCAGGTCACAGGCATCCCCCTCAAAAGAGATTCACGTCGGGTATCTGTCAGATTCTGCTCCTGCTGCAGAACAGACAGAAGGTCGGATAGCTGTACAGTAGAGCGTCCCAGTAATACCTTCAGCTGATGATGCCAAGCCTCCACCTGGTTGTTAGTCCGCGGGAAGTCCATTTCTGAGACATCAGACCCATTCCAAAACCCGCAAAGGGTATGATGATGGCATTCGTGTCTGTGCTGAGCAGCGGGATGCATACTTGCCTGGTCGGCCTCATACATAATGATGGTCTAGAAAAATGCCAATAGGCTGAGCACAGTCCAGTAAGGATGCCACAATGTCCAGAAATGCAGGGACAACATCATCCAATGGTAGGAATGCCAATGCAATTAGCTTGCAGATGGCAATTGAGAAAGCAGTGTCCATGCCATAGAGGGCGACAAGGTGGTGATGCTGGATTTGGCGCCAGATGATCTGTGCAAAATGGAATAGGCATCCCTTCAGAATACTCCTAGTGAATGCCTTCCGGCTGGCACAAATTGCTGCCTTCTCAAAATCGGTCATAATATACTGTGGAGACAAAGTGCATCCCTGTTCAGCAGCCATACCCTTCAGTACCTCCAACAAAGCGGTGTATGCAGACTCCGACTTCCATGTCATGAGACAGTACACCAGGGTTACAATCCTTATTGAGGTGGGGGTGCCAATACATCCATGTAATGTATATAGCTGGCAACATATATCAGCCCGTGTGGGGAAGGTGCCATCTCCAAGAATGATGTCGGACCTGCACAGATCGGTCAAATTCTGTGTTGTAGTAAGTAGAACCAAGGAATCTGTCCCATCCATATCCGACCTTCTACGGAGGATGAAGCTGCCACTATGGAGTGGATACTGGCTGACATCAACATCCACAAGTGTTACTGGAGGTGTAGCCATGGATGCCCGTGCCCCCTGCCGTACCCTAACAGTACACGCCTCTGACTTGCCAGAAAAATATTCTTAGCTCTGTATATCTCCAGATAGTTTGAAGAGCACTCTGTCAGGGCACAGGAAGGCTACAGCAATGATGTGCAGGCTGTGGCTAACTGGGTCTAATTTTATGCAAGTAATCCTTGAGATAGTCAGATAACACACAGGATGTAAAACCAGTTATACCAACTTAAGACACAGAGAAATAGCGGGAGGAGGGGAAAATCAACTTCAGCAGAGATCTGAAAAACTGTACAGTGAAGCAAAAATAACAGTGCACAACTCTGAAGTCAGCCAGCAATGATATAAAATTAGTCAAGCAACAATTAACAGTACACAACTCTGAAGTGCCAGAAAAAAATACTTAGCTCTGTATATCTCCAGAAAGTTTGAAGAGCACTCTGTTATGACACAGGAAGGTTCCAGCAATGATATGCATGCTGTTACTAACTGTGTCTAATTTTATGCAAGTAATCCTGGAGATAGTCAGATAACACAAAGGATGTAAAACCAGTTATACCAACTTAAGATACAGAGAAATAGGGGGAGGTGGGGAAAAGCACCTTCAGTAGAGATCTGCAAACTATACAGTGAAGCAAAACTAACAGTGCACAACTCTGAAGTCAGCCAGCAATGATATAAAATTAGTCAAGCAGCAATTAAGAGTACACAACTCTGAAGTGCCAGAAAAATATACTTAACTCTGTAAATCTCCAGAAAGTTTGAAGAGCACACTGTCAGGAAACAGGAAAGCTCCAGCAATGATATGCAGGTTGTTACTAACAAGGGCTACTTTAATGCAAGTAATCTTTGAGATAGTCAGATAACACACAGGACGTAAAATCAGTTATACCAACTTAAGACACAGAGACATAGGGGGAGGTGGGGAAAAACACCTTCAGTGGAGATCTGAAAAATTATAAAGTGAAGCAAAAATAACAGTGCACAACTCTGAAGTCAGCCGGCAATGATATAAAATTAGTCAAGCAACAATTAACAGTACATACCTCTGACGTGCCAGAAAAATATATTTAGCTCTGTATATCTCCAGATAGTTTGAAGAGCACTCTGTCAGGACACAGAAAGGCTCCAGTAATGATATGCAGGCTGTTACTAACAGGGTCTAATTTTATACAACTAATCCTTGAGATAGATAACATACAGGATGTAAAACCAGTTATACCAACTTAAAACACAGAGAAATAGGGGGAGGTGGGGAAAAACCCCATCAGCAGAGATCTGAAAAACTATACAGTAAAGCAAAAATAACAGTGCACAGCTCTAAAGTCAGCCAGCAATTATATAAAATTAGTCAAGCAACAATTAACAGTACACAACTCTGAAGTGCCAGAAAAATATACTTAGCTCTGTATATCTCCAGATAGTTTGAAGAGCACTCTGTCAGGACCAGGAAGGCTCCAGCAATGATATGCAGGTTGTTACTAACAAGGTCTACTTTAATGCAAGTAATCTTTGAGATAGTCAGATAACACACAGGACGTAAAATCAGTTATACCAACTTAAGACACAGAGACATAGGGGGAGGTGGGGAAAAACACCTTCAGTGGAGATCTGAAAAACTATACAGTGAAGCAATAATAACAGTGCACAACTCTGAAATCAGCCAGCAATGACATAAAATTAGTCAAGCAACAATTAACAGTACACAACTCATAAGTGCCAGAAAAACATAGTTAGCTCTGTATATCTCCAAATAGTTTGAAGAGCACTCTGTCAGGACACAGGAAGGCTCCAGAAATGATATGCAGGCTGTTACTAACAGGGTCTAATTGTATGCAAGTAATCCTTGAGATAGTCAGATAACACAAAGGATGTAAAACCAGTTATACCAACTGAAGACACAGAGAAATAGCGGGAGGTATCGAAAATCAACTTCAGCAGAGATCAGAAAAACTATACAGTGAAGCAAAAATAACAGTGCACAACTCTGAAGTCAGCCAGCAATGATATAAAATTAGTCAAGCAGGAATTAACAGTACACAACTCTGAAGTGCCAGAAAAATATACTTAGCTCCGTATATCTCCAGATAGTTTGAAAAGCACTCTGTCAAGACATGGGAAGGCTCCGGCAATGATATGCAGGCTGTTACTAACAGGGTCTAATTTTATGGAAGTAATCCTTGAGATAGTCAGATAACACACAGGATGTAAAACCAGTTATACCAAATTAAGACACAGAGAAATAGGGGGAGGTGGGGAAAAACACCTTCAGCAGAGATCTGAAAAATTATACAGTGAAGCAAAAATAACAGTGCACAACTCTGAAGTCAGCCAGCAATGATATAAAA
The DNA here is from genome assembly GCF_019279795.1 of Protopterus annectens. NCBI lineage: Eukaryota > Metazoa > Chordata > Ceratodontiformes > Protopteridae > Protopterus > Protopterus annectens. The sequence continues at coordinate 1,598,092,988 of NC_056725.1, read as the reverse complement.
TTAGTCAAGCAACAATTAACAGTGCAGAACTCTGAAGTGCCAGAAAAATATACTTAGCTCTGTATATCTCCAGATTTTTTGAAGATCACTCTGTCAGGACACAGGAACACTCCAGCAATTATATGCAAGCTGTTACTAACTAAGGTAATCCTTGAGATAGTCAGATAACACAGGATGTAAAACCAGTTATACCAACTTAAGACACAGAGAAATAGGGGGAGGTGTGGAAAAACACCTTCAGCAGAGATCTGAAAAACTATACAGTGAAGCAAAAATAACAGTGCACAACTCTGAAGTCAGGCAGCAATGACAAAAAATTAGTCAAGCAACAATTAACAGTACACAACTCTGAAGTCACAGAAAAATATACTTAGCTCTGTATATCTCCAGATAGTTTGAAGAGCACTCTGTCAGGACACAGGAAGGCTCCAGCAATGATATGCAGGCTGTTACTAACAGGGTCTAATTTTATGCATGTAATAAGGTCTAGGTTGTATTTGAAGAGGGTCAAGGAGGAGCTCTGTTTTAAGTGAATTGGAAGTTTGTTCCAAAGAAGTGGCAATTTCTGGGTGATGTATCTATCGCTCTAGCATGACCTGATTATGTCAGAGGCAAGGTTAAGATCTCTGGAGTGAGTGACCCTTGTGCAGTTTGATTTACAAATGTGTAGTATTTCGATCAGGGCCGCGTCAGAGACTGCCCTGTAATCCAGGCACAAGTCACCCCTTAACAACCTGTAGGAGACATAATACAGTGCCAGAACTTTCAGTCTTTCCATGTAAGACTTGTTTTGTTTACCCTATAATTTCTTGGTGAAGACCTCTGTGGTGTCTCCAATTGTTGCATGTGTCTGGTGAGGTACATGCAAAAGGAAGCAGCGTATTCAATTATTCGTCTTATGAGGGCTGAGTACAATGGAATTATAACATCTTTATATCTACATGCAATGCCTTTACTTATAAGATGTGCCACATAGAAGGATTCCATTACTACTCTGGAGATGTGGTGGTCAAAGTTCAGGTTGCTATCACACTGAGTACTCAGATCACATACCACTCGGCCTACACTTAGGGAGTTGCTGTCTATAATGTTATTAGCAGGGATGTCAGCTTTCTCAAAGCAAATAATAATGTATTTCTTTTGCATTTAGCTTTAGTCTGTGGATTTGGCACCAATCATTTCTCTTCATTAACCCTGTCTGCAGTACATTAACATTGTTGGGGGAGTCTGTGATTGCTCTCAGTTTGCAATCAGCAGTGAATGTGGTCAGCCACATTTCGTCCAAGTTTTCCTGGACTCCTGATAAATGAATTCCAAACAATTAGGGGCCCAGCACAGAACCCTGTGATATGCCACTGGTGACTGGTCTTTTGCTAGAGGTGAAGTGACTCATTTTGACGGTATGTGTCCTCTTGGTGAGCCAGTTGAATAACCATCTGGTAATGTAGGGGTTAATTTCCAGTTGGGAGAGTTTCTCTATAATTCTGGAGTGGGGGATTGTGTCAAATACCTTGACTAGGTCAAGATAGGTGGTATGCACTATCTTTCCTTCGTCCAGAGTCATGGTGACATTCTCAAAGAAGTCAACCATGTTTAACAGGCATGAACTACCTTTAATGAAGCTGAACTGGGTTGAGCCCAGAGTTTGGAGATTATTTATTTGTCCTTGTTAATAAGGTCCATAATGATTCTTTCCGTGGCCGTGCAGATGAGGCTAGTCAAGCTTATGAGCCTATAATTCCCAGGGTCAGTTGATGCTCCATCTTTAAGCAGAGGGATTACTGTTGCTGTTCTCTGTTCCACCAGAACATAGTCAGTTTGCAGGCTGTGGTTAAACAGGGTTCCTAGTGGGTCTGCTAGGTCATGTGTTAAGTTGTTTAAAAGGCAACCTGGGATGTTGTCTGGTCCCACTGATGTAGTGTTTTTGGCCTTGGAGAGTGCTTAGATGACCTGCTTGCTTGAGATAATGAGCTGAGGAATTGTGGCAGATATACTTTGGGAGATGACTGGATGGGACAGAGTGGTGAAGTTTGCTCCAAATCTGTCAGCTAGCAGGTTGATTATTACCTCTGCTTGAGTATAGTTGGGGCCATCCACAACCACTTCAATGCATAGCTGGGTATTCCCTTTTAGATCTCAGATGTAGTTAAAGAATGCCTTGTGATTATCCTTAGCTAGGGAGGCTATTTTTGCTTCATAATTAGCTTTGGAGGACTTGACAAGCTCTCTAATTTGTTTAAGCTAAAGAGGGATTTCTTCCCCTGTTGAACAAGTTCTCTCTTGTTCTTGGACATTAGTTTCTTTCTCTTGTTGTACAGCCTGTTTATGCTAGGCATCCAGGTGGATTATTTTTTTGGCAAGACCTGGTTTTAAACCAGTCAGGTACAGCCATTTAATCTGGTTAGGTACAGCACAGAAGATCTGTATAGTGCCTCTTCAGGTCACTGTAATGGTGCCTGCACTGCTTGTCAATCCAGAGAAATGACAGTGGCATCAGCATCTACCCTGATGAGACAGTGCCAGCATCAATGTTACACTGGAGCCATAATTAAAGTCCTCCCAGAAAATGGTGATCACAGGAGAGTAAGATCTTCCTCTTCCTGTTTCTTAGAGACCACCACTGGGGCACCTTGCAACCAACAGTGCTACATGAAACCATGACCATAGGGTCTATATTAGATGATCGAACGTTCAAAGGTTCGAATGTCATATGGTCGACCCCATATGATTGAATTTTTGAAAGTTTGAACATTTTAACAAAGATCTCTGTATAGCGCAGAATGGGAAGATTTCCCTTTTCTGCACTGTAGGACGATCTCGGAGTTGGTATATTTAAAGAGCAGGGGCTGTGAGTGTGCAGGAGGCTTGCCCCCCTGCTTAAAACATTTGCGTAGGTTATTTTTGTAGTTTATTTCTTTTTATTAGATATTCAAACTTTTAAAAGTTTGATCATATGGTGTCAACCATATGACAGATGAACTTTTAAAAGTTTTGATTATCTAATATAGACCCTGATCATATACTAGGTGTCATACCGGAGAATCATGACTGGTATCTCATGGTCACACTCATTTCTTTTTGCAAGTATTGTCGCAAAACATATACCAAATTAGTAGCATGGCTATTGGTAGGGTCTGACATGGATGAGGCCATTTTGAACATGTGCAAAAAGATAATGGAAGGTAAGAAATATGACAGTCACAATTCAGCCAGCCTTTCTAAAAGGACACATAAAATCAAGAAAAATACTGAGGACTAGAAATGACTCGTACAATAATTATCAGTCATAATAAATATAATATTAAAGCAATATGCTCATTATCATCCAACACTGGTTAAGCAACAAGGCCAAGAAAAAAAGTGAGTGCTACGTATCTAGTCTGACAGAGGTTACAAATGGTATTCCACAAATGGTGCTGTACTAGGGCTGCTTCTTTTTGGCCTGCTCTTCTCAGATATTAAAGTGGGGAAATGGGTATGGATAAACAAATACGTTGACTGAAAAAGATAGGTATCATAATTACATGAGTAAAAGATGCTGAAATTTTCCAAGATGACTTCTGAAAATATAGGCCTGATAGCATAGTAGACCTTAGTTTCAGAGTCAGTAAATGTTACATCATACGACTTAGTAAAAAGGCTGTAAGTTATAACAACAAATTACATTTCCAAATCATAAAATTGACACAAATATTAAATATCAATAGATAACGGCAAACATCAGATTAAACTTTTAATTGTGTGCATCTAACAAGTCAGAAAAGCACATTCTGTAGCCTCCTCTAATTCTAAAGTATATGTCTAGCCAATCTGCGGAGATCAATGTACCACTTTATGCCTTGGTGATCTGACTCACTGTTGAATACAATACAGTGTTTGTAAATTTCAAATAAATCACATGAAAGAACTTGAAAATGTACAACTATTATTCACAAGAGAAATCATAGGTTTGAACTGTTAACATTTTTTTCATACCATATGATTCTGTTTCTTAATGGTTACTTAGAAGAAATCACTGCTTAAGTCTGTAAGTCAATGTCTAAACCAGTACTGCCTGAAAGGCTATGTCTGAATCAAACTGCTGGGGGGATAATATCAAAATGAAGAACTTTATACTAAAATAAACATCAACAAGACAAAAAGAAATGACAGAGCTATTTACACAATTGCTTTCAAGATTATGAAATAAGCTTCCCTTACTATCAAAAAAAAGTTATTTATTAACTTCCTTCACAACTAGCTTTCTAAATTTTATATTGTGACATTCCATCTCTGGACCAGTAATTAAGGAGCCTGAATCCTCACCACTGACACTGTAGAGGGATGTTCACTTGGAACAAAACTAGATACACCCAGTACTTCCAGGTGCAGCTCTCTGCATCAAGCACAATTTCCCTTTAGAGCACACAGAGAGCACACGCAGTCCGGGGTCTGAATTTCTCTGTCTCTCTCTCTCTCTCTCTCTCTCTGTCCAGGGTCCCAGTGAGACTACCACTTTCACAGTTGGAGAGCTGAGTCCTCAACTGCGTTTCCAAGCCAAGTCGTCCAGCACCCTCTCTGTGAAACAAGTGCTTTGTGTCCCTGCTGCAAGCAGCTGACACACACAATCATTGAGATTTGATTTTCACACACACACGCGCTCGTGTGCACACACACAAACACACACACACACACACACACACACGCGCGCACACAAACGCACACACACACACACACACACACACACACACCTGGGAAAGGCTGGCACAGATTTACTAGTTATGCCCCATTCTGCCCAGACTATTAAGTAGTTTCACTGCCACTAGATACTCCAAAGCCAGCTACTCTAAGGCTCTTACAAGCATACCCAATTACACTGAGTGAAATTAATATTAATACAAATTATAGTGTTTGAACAATGCAGTAAGAATTTCAGGAGTGGCTATAGAGTCACCAACTAGATATAAATGCTCTCAATGTTTAAAATATTTTCCAAAGGACCAGCCACAATGTAAAGTTTAAATATATTTAATAATAAATAATAAAAGAACATAAAAATATGGAATATCTATTTACAACAAACACCAGAGTTTCAATCACAGGAAATATTAAAATAACACAGATGAATAGATTCACACAGATACAGAAAAACAGTACTTAACTAATCTCACTATATTTTCCTGACTGATCTAAAGAATTACTATACCCTTGTCACTTACTAGACAAAGGCAAGATGAAGTAGGTGAGAGGTCCTTCTTTGTCAAGTTCCAAAAATAGACTGCCCTGTGACTTCTCTCTCAGCTGGTATTAAAAATCATTTTGTCCTAGATTACAGAATGACATCACATACATCTGGTCATCTGACTTCTGGTTCCCATGCTGCCCCCATTGCTAGAAAATGAACCAGAATTTAGCACATATGTGTTACCAAGCACACAGATAGAGCTTTGCTGAGATGTGTTATAGCATCTGGAAGCTATAAAACACTGCCACTCTTCCTACAGGAGCTAATAAACCATTCTCTGGCACAATCATTTCATCTCTGTCTGCAGTCAGAGCTGTAAGATACAATGTTTATGGCCTAAATTAAGTAATTTAATTTCTTACTATTTTCCAAAGTTAGCTGGACTGAGATTAACCTCTTCTCTTCCAGTATTCCCTGTTAACATGTATGCATTTCCTCAATTACAATATAGTCAGGACCCACTACTGGTACATTTTTAACACAAACAGCTTTAGAAATACACTTTTCAACACAAGCATCGGTATAAATCAGTTTGATATACAAATGACATATAATTCTTTACAAAATTGCAGCTAGCTATGTTGCCATATGTTACACATCCACTGCCCTATTTCTCTTGGCATAGCTGGCAATACCTCACATCATGACATCTCTCCCCTCTTTGAAGACTCAAGCTCATTTCTGAAGTGATGCTGGAGAAACGTTGCTTGAGAGGATTGAGTCTGTCTGGGAATCCATTTATCCATACCCTGTCTTGACAGCACATCTGCATTGGCATTGCTGACCCCACTACGGTGCTGTACTGTCATATCATATGCCTGCAACCCTAGACTCCACCTTAGTAACTTGGCATTTAGCTGGCTGGCTTGATGCTAGCCATAGATCCCCCTCAGACGCCTCCTACAACCTACTGCAAATACTTAGTATAAGGGCCTCCCTGTCATGGTAGGGTTTCATCATGTTAACACAGTACAGTTTGTGCCCCTGCCTCCTGCCTAGCAGTTCTACCATGTAGTTAACATCACAAACCTTCATTACCACTTTGAAGGCTCCCTCCCAAGCTGCTTGCAGCTTACTGTGTCTGACAGGAATGAGAACCATGACCTGCTGTCCCACAGCATACTCTCAAGCTTGAGCATTCGTGTCATACCAGACCTTTTTCTGCTGTTGGGCTTCTGCCAGATTCTCCTGGGCCAAGCCCATGAGCTCCCTAAGCCTTGTCCTGAGGTTTAGGACATATGCCACAACATCCTTGTGGGATTCACACTCACCCTCCCACTCATCACAAATCAGATGTAAAGGCTCCTTCACCCTATGCCCATACAGAAACTCAAAGGGTAAAAAAAACTGTGGATTCCTGAGGTACCTCTCTGTATGCAAACAGCAGATATGGCAAATATTTGTTCCACTCTCTCTTAAAACCATTTGTAAATGCCCATAGCATGGTCTTTAGTGTAGTTTAACCTCTCCACAAGACCATTAATCTAGGGATGGTATGGGGTGTTTTTTAGGTGCTTCATGACACAATGCTTCCACAGACAAGCCAGTAGGTCTGACAAGAAATTGGTACCTCTGCCAGTCAGTATTTCTCTTGGGAAACTTACCCTGCTGAAAATCCCTAACAAAGGATTTGCCACCTTCTCTGTTTTGATGGAGGACAGAGCCACTGCCTCATGGTATCTTGTAACATAATTTACTACCACCAGGATGTACTTCTTCCCTGTGGAGCTTGGGGTACTCAGAGGTCCCATAATATTCATTGCTTCCCTCTGAAATGGCTCTTCAATCACAGGCAAAGGCATCAAAGGAGCCTTGACCTTGTCTCCTGCCTTGCCTGCTTTTTGGCACTGCTCACAGGTCCTGCACTACACTGTTGCATTCCTTGCAACCCCAGGCCAATTAATGTTCTGCACAATATGTCTCTTGGTATGCTTTACGCCCATATGGCCTGCAAAAGGAATATCATAGGTTATGGCTAGAAGTGCCAGACAGTAGGGTCTGGACACTACCAACTGCTGTACTACCTCACCCTCTAGTCTCCCTCAAGGGTCCACTCTCTATACACTAACCCTTTGGTCTAGTATACAGACTTCCCTCTTCCTTGAGAATCAGGTGCCTCCCTAGCTACCTCACTCAAGCCACTTAGGGTAGGTTCAGAGAGCTGAGACTGTCTCAACTCTATCTTTGTGACCCTTCCCAGCTCCCTTTCCACAGGAAGTCTGGTATTCTCTGACAGTCGCACCTCACTGTCAGCCTGGGTACTACCACTCACCTATGCCCTTGCAGTCACCCTGTTCAAGGGAACATCAGTACTGCTCAGCAGCTGTGGTTCACCTTCAGGCTCACTGCTACAGGGTAGCTCCGACCCTGAAATAGCCATCTCACCAGCCCTGGCTTCAGGTGTGGGGTCTGTCTGGGTCTCCCACAGACTACCAGACCAACATGCCTGTCTCCAAGCCTGACTGCATGTAACTGCATGCACACAAGGTTCTGCATTATAAAATTATTCCCTATCAAGACATCTGCAGGGATATCCTCAAACAGACCTGCTTGCTTGCTTCCTTCCTCACCCCTCTCAGTCAAGGTGAACTCTAGCCAAAGGCATTTGTAATGAGGTCCCTCCTAAAGCTCTGACTGGAGTGAACTGCCCAAGCAAGTACTCCTCCTCTTTAACCACATCAGGCTTCACAGTGGTTATGTCAGTGGCTGTGTATCTCTCAGCAGTGGCCTATTTTCAATTCACTAAGATCATTTATAAACTCTGGTGATAGTTTGGTACATCTGTTGTCTCCAGGCAACTTATCACTGGCATATTGTTATTCCCACATGCTGGCTCCCTCACCTCTTGCTTCCCACCTTGCTTCTGTGGCCATCTATATGGTACATGGCCCCACTGGTTACAATTAAAACAATTAAGATGAGCACTGAGCAGCATCACACCACTTGTTATCCCTGATCTTCTATAGAATAAGTCCCCTTGTTAATACCAGAGCAATAGCTGATACAATTTTCCCTCTCACAAATTAATGCTTAAGAATCGCCTACTACTATGGACAGTCAGTTTCCCAACATTTCTACAGCCAGCCTGATTGAAATGGGCATCCTGAAGCAATGTAGCAATTGCCTCATGTACACTGACAACCACTTGCTCCTAAAGCAAACAAATGTAGTATGTGTGAGATGTAACTATACCATGAAACTAGAATCAGTCCTCTCACATAACAATAAACAAGACATCAAACAGGTTGTCAGAGCACACACCTCTCAACTCACACAAGGTACGTTCAAGACACATAAACCCACATACGCGGAGGTACTCACTAAGAGCCTACCAATAGACCAGAGACCTCCCAAGCGCAAATAACCTACACATACTGGTACATGAACAGAATTCACCACTACACATAACACACATATCAGTGTCTCAATAATTAAGCCCTTAAGGCAAAATAGTTTACTATTAAAATGTTGAAGGTAGGTTCGGCGAACACAGAAATGCCGAATGGCAGTTGGCCAATTTCCGTGTTACCGAATGTTAGGAAAGCGAGAGCAAATATCAGCGAATGCAACTGCGCATTCGTTGATATGTACTCAATGTTATGCTTAGAGACTGTGGTACAGTGCGGATTGGGAAATGTATCCCTTTCCTAACTGTAGTATGATCTTGGAGTTGGAATGTATAGTTTGAAGGGTGTGTGGGGGGGGGTTCAGCCCCCACAGGGGAGTGCAATGTGAATGCCAGTGTAGGAGTTTAACTTATGTTTGCACCTACACTGACATCACATTTGATATTCGACATAAATGTCGAATTTGCTGAATTCGTTCAACAGATTCGACATTTATTCCTAATTAATATGCAGGCATTTGAAGGCTCCCTTCGATGTCTAGTATGTTTTTTTTTTGTGAACTTCATTTATTTGATAGTAAACCAGGCAAAACACCTCAAAGGCTAATATTCTAGTCATAGGCAACTCAATAGTGAGACACAGTTGTCCCTCTTACCAGGTTGGACTAGGAGAAGGTCACAGTCATCAGTTGCCTGTCAGGTGCGAAGATCCATCAAATCATGCACACACTCAAGACACTCACCAACAATTACTGTTATGACTCTGTCATAGTACATGTTGGAGTGAATGACTTGAGACATACCCCTCTGGACTATATGACTGTATGAAGACAGACATGACTGAACTCTTAGATTGTGTCCCAGGAACGTATGTCCCTAACCCTAAGCAGCATTCCGCCTTCACCTAGGATGATGTACAGACAAAAAGTGATTGATTTCAATAATTGGCTTAGCTTCTTGTGTCACTCCAGGGGGATCCAGTATCTGACAACCTGGGAAGACATGGTAGACAGACCATGCTGCTTTGCCAGAGATGGCCTTCACCTGTCTCCTCAAGGTTTTTGGATACTGGCAAAAATGCTTGCTCCCATAGTGCCTCTTTTAGGCAATGTGGAAACAATAAAACTTCCAACATACAGAAATCCACTAGAGACAAACTCAAGGTCATGCTGCTTAATGCTAGGCGCCTAAACAGTAAACTGCACTCCCTGGAAGCACTCCTCACCTTGGAAGATGCTGATGTCTGTGCAGTCACTGAGACTTGGTTCAAGGCTGGAGAGAGCATACCAGCTGTACAAGGCTACAATGCTTTTCACACATTCAGACCTCAAACCAATCACGAAAGAACCAAAGATGGAGGTATATCCATATTCATTAAATCCAAATACACCTCAAGACTGGTAAAACATTATAAGTCTGTTGAGCTACTCCAATTAAAAATAACTATAAGCAAAATGCCCTATCACATCATCTCTACCTACAGGTCACCCACTATGAACCAGGAGAAGCACACCACCTACTTGGACTAGCTAGAGTTACTCAGTATACAGCCCAACATCTTGGTCTTGGGAGATTTCATCTATCCTTCCATTAATTGGGTGACATACATGAGCACAAACATGATCTCTCTGAGGTTCCTGGATTTTGTTAATTCAAATGGCTGGAACAGTTGATCTGCACCCCCACAATGGGCTCAAATGTCCTAGACCTAGTGTTCATCAACATGGGGGGGGGTCACTGCACTACCCCCTGTGTGTTGCCCACCCTGGTAAAGTCAGACCATAAATATTAGTCTCATTTGAAGATCAGACCTGACACCCTCACAAAATCAAAAAACTGAAACATTTTTCCCAAGCAAACTATAGCCTGCTAAGCGATGGTATAAAAGTTTCAAAACTCCCACTGACACAGCCAACAATGACTTCTATGCAGAAGAGTACACAAATGCCCTGTATAGCCAGTTAAACAAATGTATTGACTCAGTTGTACCTGACAGGACTAAAACCAGGTCCTCCCCAAAACAACAAGCCATCCTGGTGGACTGTAAGTATAAATAATTTATATAACAAAAGAAAGAAATTGCCTCTACAGCATTACTGTGCAGGCTTCTTTGAATTTCACATTGGCTTTATTCCCCTGCATTTCACCATGCCCAGTCACTATGCACTGTGGGCCATGGTTGTACAGTATAGTGTACCCTATGCCATGCTTTATGACCAAAATGTGCTAGTGATGTCATTAGTTAATACTACAGCACATTAAAGGCAAGGTCCTGGATACATCAGAAGAGGCTCTGCCGTACATTTCACCAAAGTTATGAGAGATGTTCCTGCTACGCTGCAGAGTGTAGCTGCCTCAAGCACAGGTGACATAGCATAGGATCATACAAAATTACTAGCCTATTGATGCTAGCTAGCCTTTTTAAGCCCAGCCATGCTTCACAAAAATATTACCCAGGTTTTGGTCTCATAAGTTATGTGGGGGTATATAACTTGGGCATGAGTGGTCAAGCATTTACAAAGTGCCTCTCTCTAATAGAGACATAGGTGCCATACCAGGGGTAAATTTATGATTTCCCATCTACTGATCTGCATGTGAATGGGAAGCCTGTTCTACAGAAGGGGCAGTCTCTGAGACACTTACCTGTCCCTCCAACACGTCTTATTTAGGTTGCAGGTGAGGTTCAGGTCCCTGCATAATTTTTTTCAGATGCTGTTTGCTTTTCGGATATGCAACATGTTCATTAAGGTTGGAGCAGAAGATGCTTTGTAGGTCAAACACAGCTTGCCTCTTAGCAGCCTGTAGGAAGCTAAGTATTAGAACAATGCTTTGAGGCAGTCTGCACAGGACATGTTGCCTACACCATGGATTCTTTTTGTGAAGAATCTCTGGCATGCTCCAGTTGTTGCACATGCCTGGTCAGGTACATACCGATGGGGCATTGTACTCTATGATTAGTCTAATGAGGACAGAGTACAAGAGAACAATGACATCCTTGGACCTAGCTGCCATACCTTTGCTTATAAGCTGAAGAATATAAGATTTTCTTCTTAGATTAGATACATGATGGTCAAAGGCCAGTTCATCATCACATATGGTCCCGAATCCCTGACCAATGTGTCTACTCTTGGTGGTGTATTATCAATGTGGTAATTTGTATGGATGGCCATCTTTTCAAAAGTAACTATTATGCACTTCTTGGTATTGAGTTTTAAACTGTAACTCTGGCACCAGTTATTACTCCATGTCAAGCCTTCCTGGAGGTTATCTGTGTCTTGGAGAGATTCAGTGACTTACCTAGTTTACAATCATCTGTGAAACTGATCAGCCAAAGGCCTTTGATACTAACCTTAAAAGAGCAGACCTAGCACTGAGCCCTTAGGTTTTCTGTTTGTGAACAGCCTTTATGTGAAAGTAGACTTCCTTATCCTGGCTTCCTGGGTCCCATCTATGAGCCAGCTGGCTATCCAGTGAGTGACATAGGGAGTTATACCTAATTTAATAAGCTTGTCTACAATGCCCAAGTGGGGGGCATTGTATCAAAGGCCTTGGTCAGGTCAAAGTAGGCAGTATGAAACATTTTGCCCTCGTCCATTGACTTGGGGACTTTCTCAAACAAATCAACCAGGTTGATTAGGCACAACCTGCCCTTGGCCAAACCAAACTGAGATGGATCCAATATCTGAAAGTTTTCTATGGCATTTATCAAATCCATGATAAGACTAGTCATGTTTATGAGCTGGTAACTCCCTGGGTCTGTGGATGGTCCGTCCTTGTGCAGAGGGATGACAGCAGCAGTCCTCCATTTGTTTGGCATGAATTCTGTTTGGAGGCTACAGTTAAACAGAGATTCAAGTGGGCCTGATAGGTCATCCTTCATGCTATTAAGGTGGCATTCTCAGGTCCCGTCAGTGCAGTGTTTTTGGTCTTAGACAGTGCTTTGAGGAACTGTTCCCTATTGATAGTTGGGGGAGTAATGGTTGACATATTTCTAGAGTTATGCCTAGGGGGTGAGAGTGGGGTAAAATTGGAGCTGAATTTATGAGCCAGTAGAATTGCTATATATTCTGGCTCGGTATAAGCGACTTTGTTTGCAATCAGTTTGTCACATTGCTGTGCATTTCCTTTCAGGTAGCAGACATAGCTGAAGAATGCTATATGATTTTATTTAGTCTGGGAGGCCACTTTTTCTTCAAACTTAGGTTTGGTAGACTTAATTAGTCCCCTGATCTGTTTATTTAGTTTAATGAGGAAGCTCTTACTTTGCTGGACATTGCATGTTCTACTTTTGGACATACTTTTCTTTCTTTTGTTTTACAGATTATTACTGCTGAGATTCCACCAGGGTGGCTTGCTTTTTGAGTTTATCCTGTGCTTACTTCTGGTAGCTACTATTGCCTCCATGCAGTTGTATGCATGACTGTTGAAGATTTTTGTGAATGATTCCACATAGGCAGCAGTGTCTTTAAATTTTGCCAGGGTGTGACTTAAAAGTAGACTTTGTTTCTTAGAATAATTCCTAAAAATTTCAGAGTTAGCTGGTATCAGACTGTATTTTTTATTTTGAAGGAGACAGCTTTATGGTCCCACCTGCACAGTGAGGACATTATACTTGGTGGAGGGGAAGTCAACATTCCCCCATGTTAGTGAGGACTAGGTTAAGGATCTTTGCACCCCTAGTCAGCATTTAGAATAGCTAATCCAGGGAGTTCATGCTGCCAAAATACAGTAATCTTTGGGCTTGCAAGTCTGATGGCCATATATGATTCCCTGTTTATTGTGGGGTAGATGAAGTTACTCATTGTGTTGGGCTGAATGGGGAATGATTCCAGTTCATTTAAGTAAGTGGTGTGGGTTTCATGGGTCATAGAGCTGGCCCTATAGCATGCAAAGATATGGTATGGGACTTTGCTCATGGTGAGTTCTACATGAAGAAGCTCAAGTGCATCATACTGCTTGACCAGCCTTGAGGTGCATTTGTTTTTTATATAAATTGAGACAGCTCCACCTTTTTCCCTTTCTGTGCAGTAACTGATTTATAAGTGTAGAAAGCATTGTAGCCCTGCACTGCTGGGGTGCTCTCCATGGCTTTACACCATGTCTCAGTAACTACACAGGCATCTATGTTCTCCAGGGTAAGGAGAGTTTGCAGGGAATGGAGTTTTTTTGTTAGACTCTGGCACTGAGCAGCATCACCTTTAGATCATCCTGAGTTGGTTTAGTGATGTTGGATGCTTTATCAGGTTGGCAATGCCACAAAATGGTACTATGAGGGTGGACAAGGTTTTAGCCAATATTCAAAAACCTAGAAGGGACAAAGGACAAGTGCAGACCATTCTTGCAAAACAGTGAGGGTTGTCAAACAGATCCTCACAGGCCAGCAGATATTTTACCCCCATCAAATGACACCAAAAACTAAGCCGGTTATTAAAGTCAGTTATCTTCTCTTCATATTGTAGTATCATCCTTGGAGATGGTAAAATACACTCTGAGAGATCCATCATGTCTCTCCTCATATATCCCAAAGAGGAACATCTCAGGTCATTTAGACCCACATGGACTATGACTGAATCATACTGGTACTTGTTTTTCAGTGACCTCAGTGCTTGCATGATCTGATGGATCCTGGCCCCGACTTCAACCTTTTTCTTGATCAGCCTGGTGAGTGGGACATTGGTGTGCCTCACAATAGAGGCAACTATGATCAAGATATTAGGTTGTGAGATTGTCTACGTTATGGACCTGAATGTCGAGGCCCAGTGACATGTGGCTGATGGAGTTATGGTGGGTGTCATTCTAATAGTTTTTTTTCTGACTTTGGTGAGGATACTTATTGTGATTTCTACATCTGGTAGGCCTTTGAGGTTTGGGTACTTACTGTTAAGGTCATCAGCATATGTGGGTATATGTGTTACCTATTACAGTGCATGTGACAGATGTTTTGTGGGGTTGTGTGTTTCTGAGAGCACTACCTCCAAAGACAGTATACAAGTACAACTCTCATGTACTGTATCAGATTGTTTGATAATTAGATGGTTGTCAGTAAATATGAGACAATTTCTACATTATCCCAGGATGCCCAATTCTACTAAGATGGCTACAGAGACAGAATGAAAATGCATCTCCATGGTCTCAGGCATCTATGTAATGGATTTCAGTGGGAGTGGTACCAAGGGGTATTTAGGGCTGTTAGGGAGTGGTACTAAGGAGGTATTTAGGGTTTCTTGGGAGAGGTACTTAAGGTATTTAGGGCTGTGAACAGTACGAAAAAGAATTTGGTTCAATGCTTCTGTGTGCAATCACAATATGAAAGTACTAAAGGAGATTATAGCTGATTTTGTTTGGATGCTAGTTGTGTAAGGAATATAGTCTTAGTCTAATCTCAGTCTTAAACTCAAGATTTAAGTCTAAATGGAGGGCAATCCTAGTTTTGTTCCTTCAGTGCTTAAGTGAAATAAATAGATGAGATGAGATCAACAATTGGCTAAGTTTCTGGTGTCATTATAAGGGGAATCCAGTATCTGTCTGCCAGGGATGACATGATTGACAGACCTCGATGCTTTGCCAGAGATGGCCTGCATCTGTCACCCCTGGGCTTCCAGATACTGGCAAAGACTCTTGCCACCCCTATAGTGCCTTTTTTAGGCGGTGTTCCAAAGACCAAATTAACGCCATAACAGCTACAAACAAATACAATCTGAGGGTCATGCTGCTCAACGCTAGAAGTCTAAATCTCAAAATGCACTCGCTCGAAGCTTAAAATGGAGAACATCGACATTTGTGCTGTAACAGAGACCTGATTCAAGACAGCAGAAAGCACCCCTGCACTATCAGACTATAACTCATTCCACAACTTTTGGCCCCAGAACTTGGACTGAAGCTCCAAAGGTGGTGCTGTTTCCATATTCATAAAGGATGCACACACTTCCAGACTGATAGCCCAACATAATGCATCTGAGATACTTCAGGTGCAGCTAACATTGGGTAAGACAGCGATTCAGGTCATAACCTGCAATAGGTCCCCAACCATGTTCCAAGAATCACACTCCACATTCCTAAGCACCCTGGAGAATATTAGGGTCCAACTTAACGTTCTCATACTGGGTGACTTCAACTACCCCTCCATTAACTGGGAAACTACTCATGTACCAATACACTTGCCCAGCTGTTTCTGGAATTCATTAATTCCAATGCCCTGGACCAGCTCATTATTACCCCCACTAGAGGTAGCAGCATCCTTGATCTGGTCATTACTAACATGGGCAACCATTGCTCTACACCAATAGTCAGCTCCTCCCTGGTTAGATCCGACCACAAACTAATCACCTTGGAAATCCACATCCCTCCCACCCCCACAAAGGTAACCACCATGAAAAACTTCTCCAAATCTAACTTTGGGCTCCTAAAAACAGAGTTGGCTAACTTCATGGCACCCATGCAAATGGAGAATAGTTGCATGACCACCGAATCATACACCAATGCACTGTACGAACACATACACAAATGCATTGATCTCGCCATACCCAATAGAACCAAGATGCTCACCTCAAAAAAAGGAAGCCAATCTGATGGTCCCCTGTCATAAACAAACACTACATCAGAAGGAAGAAAGTGATGCGGAATAAGGTGAAGTCCCAAGACTGGAAAAACTCCCTTATCAGCCTCAACAAAAGGTTGAGATCCCTCATCAAATCCTCTAAAGCTTGCTAAGAAAACAGAATTGCAGCAGATGGTAAAGACAACCACAAGTTAGTTATGTAAAGAATCTCCATGGCAATACCCAGATTTGCTCTGAGCTACTGCACAATGGTACCTTTTATACCGAGCCAACAGATATTGCCAGTATACTGGCCGACAGATTCAGTGCCAACTTTACCCCCCCAAAGGATCACTCACAATACCAGTAAATTGCCAGGCACCCAGTATTACTGCTGCACAGGTTAAAACAGCACTGCTCAAGGCCCAGAATACAGCTTCTATGGGACCTGACAATATCCCCGGCTGTGTTCTATATGAACTACAGAGTGAACTGGCACCTCACTTGTGTGCCCTGTTCAGTCACAGCCTCACCTCAGGCTTTGTCCCTACCAAATGGCGCACTGCTACAGTCATCCCTCTCCGCAAGGGAGAAGTGATTACAGACCCCGGGAACTATTGCCCCGTTAACCTGACGAGTCTGATATGTAAAGCTATGGAACACATCATCATGGACTTAATAAATAAGGATATAGGGAATCTCCAGACTCTGGATCCTACACAGTTTGGTTTTGTGAAGGGTAGATCATGCCTGATCAACTTGGTTGACTTCTTTGAGTCAGTCACCAGAGTTGTGGATGAAGGCAAGGTGGTTCATACAGCCTACCTTGATCTGGCCAAGGGCTTTGATACCATTCCCCACTCAGGAATCATAGAAAAACTCACTAAGCTAGGCATCAACCCCTGTATTACTAGGTGGGTTGCAAACTGGCTCATAGATAGAACCCACAGTGGGAAAGTAGCTGACTCCAAGTCAGAGTGTCGACCAGTCAAGAGTGGAGTCCCACAGGGTTCAGTCCTGGGTCCTGTCCTCTTTGGTATCTACTTCTCTGAAGTCCAGGCCAACACGAAGGGACTCTGGCTGACAAAGTCCGCAGACAATTGCAAGTTGGGAGTTATTATTAACTCCCCAGGTGATACTGACATCCTACAGCAAGGCCTCATTGAGACTTGAGACCAATGACTGGTGTCAGAACCATGGCCTTAAGCTCAATGCTAAAATATTTGTCATTATCCCCCTTGGGGAAAACCTGGTTCCCTTGAATTACCACATTGATGGTAGTCCAATGAACACAGAAGGCATTATAAGAGATCTAGGAAGACAGGTTGACAGCAACCTCTCTTTTGACCACCACATTGCCACTGTGGTCAGAAAGTCCTTCTCTGTGGCACATCTTATTACTAAGGGTTTTGCATCCAGGAAGAAAGAGGTCATTGTCTCCCTCTACTCTTCCCTCATTAGGCCAGTCATCGAGTACAATGCCCCATTTGGCATGTACCTCACTAGACACCAGCAACAACTGGAGAGGCTGCAAAAGTACTTCACAAAGAGGATCCTAGGCCTTAAACATTTGTCCTATATGGACAGACTCAAAAAAACTCCAACTATTCTCTGTCTCATATCGCCTAGTTAGAGGTGATCTCTGCTTGACTTACAATGCCATGTCTGACCGAGTTCTGTTAGAAATGCTACATCTAAAGAAATCCCAAGCTGTCTGCACCACACACTCCAGAGACCTCAACATCATTACCACAATCAACAGAACATGCTAGAGAGACAGATTCATAACCCAGAAATTGCCCATGCTATGGAATAGACTTCCCAGTCATGTCAAGCAGAGCACCTCACTGGCCCTCTTCAAGAGAAATCTTGATGAGTGGATGGGAAATAGAAAATTCACCCCAGGTTCACTCCAGTGGCTCTACTTAACAGAGGCACTAGGAACTAAGGTCGGGTGGCACGATGCCATGGTAATCCTATGGGCTAGGCTCGTAAAGGCTCGAGGGCCATTAGTCTAGTACAAACCTATAAACCTATAAGATAATAATGGGAAGAGATTACAAAGCTCGGTTTACAGTAGGGTCAGGCAGTTCAAAAGACACCAAATTTAAGAAGCAGAGCAAGGAATGGGAGGCTGAGTGGAAAAATCAGCTTGCAGTTGTTGTAGGCTTTGAGGCTTATCAGAAGACAAGGCCAAAGGAAAACTCTGTGTATTTAATTATGTATCACTCAAGAAACAAAATAACCAGTGTGGGGGGGGGGAGACAATGTAAGATGAGGCAGATGGTAAGACCTGGATAATATGACCCATCACACAGAGGCAGAGAAGAAAGGCATACAAACAATGCAAATAAGGGTGCAGTGTACATATGAGAGGCTTGTGTAACACATGCACATGGCAGTAGAATGATACACACCAGCATGACATGTAATGGCATGTACTATCAAAGTCATTGCAGCATGGCACACTGAAAAGAAGTATAAGATATGCAGACTTTGCAACCCCCATTAATTGTTACAGCTCAGAAAAGAGCTGCCATGCATCATCAGTAGAGGACAGAGATGTACAGGCCAGCCTTAGCAATTGTAGGGCCTAATATGAACTACTCTGGTGGGATCTTAAGCTGACCACTACATCTACCACCGCATACCCACCCCAAACTCCTGCCACCTCTGGCATCCTGGACTTAAGATTGCTTCAAACTAGCTATCAGAAATACATGTTGTAACAGTATATGAAAAACAAAATATCTTCATTTATTATCTTATATTGTGTTAAAAAGACAGAAGTAGGCTATCAACCTGTCTTTGACAACCTATGTACTCTGCACACATACCACCATCTTTGAGAAGTGCTGCAGACAGCCTTTAGCAAGCAGGCTGTGCTACTTCAAAGTAATTTCAATTAAAATATGAAATCTGGTCAAATTTTTGACTCATCACTGAACATATCTCTCACATCCATGCAGTAATTGAGTAAGTGGGGATGGGCTTGAACGTTTTGATGAGGTGGGGGCCACAAAGAACAATGGAAATTTTGAAAAACCCAATTATACAATCTCATATCACAGAACCCCTTTCTTCCTCCATGGGTTTCCAATCACCTGCAACACCTGCTCTGAACTCTTGGAGTTCTTTGCTCAGTTAAATCTCATGCAGTCAATGTGGTTCCACAAAACCACATAAAACTGTTGAACTTCCTGAGAAGGATTAATAATAATAATAATAATAATAATAATAATAATTTGAAGTCTCTTCTTAGAAATAGCATTCTTCACACATCACCATGGTAATAACTATTTTAAAAAGTTTATGTTTATTTACCTAATTGTTTGCTAAACCAGGTAAGTGGACTTATGCTTGGATATCACTGCCAGCCATAGCTAAGGCCACAAGGGTAACAGTAAAGATTACATGTAGAGAAGTTTTATGGTAGCCATTAAGTAACATGTTTTAGCAGGCAGAAGGAAATCATAATGTCTTAAGTAAGCACACACATGGATGTAGGGAGAACATACAAAACCCACACAATTTGTTCAGCTTTCTGCAATAACCCACTTCCCCCTTAAAACTCCTTCCCAGTACAGTCCAACAATTTTCTGTCTTTAAGTTTCTGTTTGTCTGCCTTCCTCCCTATTTTGTTTGTGACTCTGAAACTATGGTGTCCCTGAATATAAGTCAAATGATTTCTGTTGCTACTTTCCTGCTTTGGTCAAGTAGAATCATTTCTCTATTCACTTCTGCCTCCTTCCTTTCAAAATACACACTTTGTGTTTCGGCTCTCTTGGATCGTTTTGCTCCAGTCTATAACTACAGCAATTGTTTTTCTGCCACACTATGAAAACATTCTATTGTACATCTTGGTGATTAGAGGTTTGCTCCACATCACAGTATCTTTTTATGTTTTTGTTTCTGCTTACTGGTGTTTGTTTTCATACTGCTGGGGCTGACTATTCCAGTTATTTTTTTTATAATAATATTCATTAAGAACCAATCATATACCCCACATCAGCAAGAGAAACAAAAAAAAAAAAAACAGTACCAGTCTCAACTTTCATGTTAATCATGATCTTACTATCTTCTCCAGCAGTAGTGGAATGATGGACAAATCCAGATGACTAATCTGACCTCAGTTTTGGGTTGAAAACTCAGCAGCTATTACAAGAGATAATAAATAAATGACACTGCAAATCATACAAGAGTCATGAAACTGTGTATTAGTAATGGTCTACTAGTCACTAGTGCAACAAATGACTGGAAATACAGTGTGCTCCACTAACATGACTAAAGAATCACAATTACAAAGGGAAAATGCCTTGCAGTTTGCAGTAGTGTATCTTAGGTAATTCTTGTGGGCCACATAAAACATAATAATCCTGACACAACCCAGTAAAGGCTCCCTGTGGGAGCAGGGTCATATTTAGCCCAATAGGTCAAATTACTCTCAGGCTGGCTCTGGAGATATATCTTCACACACACACAAAGAAAATTGCACAAGGTAAGGAATAGCATGGCAGGTACTCATGCCAAATAGCAATGTTAACCTGGTATTACTTCCAGACATAGTTTTGCTCTGTGTTTAAGACAACCCTTTGCACATCAACATGATATAGTCAGTAATCTGTCCTACTAGATGCAGTTGACTGTATAGCAGACAGGCTGGTCCCTAGTGGTGAAACCAGAATATCCCACAAAGATGTATTGTACACAAGAGCCATATGCAACTGTACAGGATGATTATGTGACACATAACCCTCCATGTCAATAGGCAATGGTAACCAGCTAAAGGCACATATAACCATGAATAGGGCTGTCATACGAATCGCTGCAGACTGTGATATTGTCCGTATGACATTTGCTGCCATAATAGCAAAGGCATTGTGTTGTACACGGTGTCAGTGTTTAAGCTGCCTGGCTCATGTAATTTGTGGCAAAGGTCCTTTGTTGCACACACCCAAGTATTTTATTTATTTTAGATTTGTTTACCAGGATAGTCCGGCTGGGATAGAACCCTTTTTCAGTGGAGGCCCGCGGAGAAAAGCTCCACAAACATGGTAACAGTAATGATATGTATACATTAAAATACGATTTTATACAGGTCTTTGAGCTATACAAGCCTGCATAGGCAAGATTCCATGGATTCCAACAAACGTATTTGGTTAGTAGTGAAATTAACCCAGGATAAGTAAGTGAACAGAAGTAGTTGTTTGGAGATGTGTAGAAAAGAACAGAGAAGTCTAATGTATGTGAGTGGTAAGTAATAGAAGAATTTGAGAGTTACAGAGTTGGGTGATAGAAAGTAAGTTAGCACATTAGCTAACCTGGGCTATTAGATGAGCACAGTGAGGAGTCTTCTAGATATGTTTGGAGAAGTGTTTTGAATTGTATGGGGTCGTTGGTGACTCTGATGGAGTATGGCAGAGTGTTCCACCTTTTTGCCACTTAATCTGAATATAAAGAATCACCAGCAGAGTTTGCTGATTTAGTTATCTGTAGTAGCAAATCTTATACCTCGCAACTTCTTAGAGCATGAAATCTAGACAAAGCCATATATAAAAGTGGGACAAAGGCCCAGAAATAGGGACAATTTTTAAATATTGCTCTTACAAATTTAAAAAGTTGATAGAATAACATGCTTTGCATTAGCAGGAATTTTCTGAAGAGCATGAACTCTGAAACTCAAATGTCTGTCATTATTTTCTAACTTATTCTTTAATAATTTGCCACTAATTTGCCAGAAAAAAACACAATTTTATGAAAAATGGACCAAAAATATGAGGCAAAAATCTGGACATTCTGTGAAAATCTGTACAGTTGAGAGGTATGATAGTGATTTGTTTGTTGAACAAAGTGTAACATGACACTGCTCCACAGCAGTGTCTCACTTTGCATAGTATTCTGCCTGCTCGTCTATGGATCTCATGGTGTAGTATTTAGAACAGCACTGTATGCTGTGGCATGCACTAACTCATGTTTAACACTGCAGAGTACCCATATCACACAGCCTAACTGTGTGCCATGGTACTTCGCAGAAATTATAGGAAGCTCAAGACCACTGAGTCTTGTGACTATTACACCTCGCCAGTCCCTATTCAAGTTTGTACCTTGCTTCTCAAGGAGGACTACACCAGTCAAGCCGGGGTTGAATTTATAAACCCCAATAGAATTATCCCAGTCCCATTTGAAGGAAGATAGTGTATCACACTACTTTATCTGCAGGAGGAGTCTGTTCCAGATGTGAAGGAGATGCTGAGTAATGAATATGTCTCTCCACCTTGTTTTATTTATCTGCTGAAGCAGGTTTATAACCATTTCTCTGGTATTTGTGGGATTGTTTTATTTATCTGCTGAAGCAGGTTTATAACCATTTCTCTGGTATTTGTGGGATTGTTAGATTTGTAAAGGTACAAGAGATCCTGGACTCCTGGATCACTGATTGCTCAGACGGAAAGGTCAGTTCTCCTCTGAGGAGCTTATACAACACAGAAAAGAGGGCAGTGTTTCTATTCTTTTTTTGGTGTCATAGAGATTTTAAACCTGTCATCTTTTTGTTAGGAAGCTCTGATGTCTTTCCAAATGTTTGATATGTCTAGAGAGGTACATTCCAAAGGGGGCATTGTATTCTATAATAGGTCTGATGACTGCTGAATACAAGGAGACAATAACATATTTAGATTTGGATAATATTCCCTTAGTGATCAGTTGCGCCAAGTAGAAGGATTTCCTGACCAGTACTGCTACATGGTGATTATAGAATTGAGAAATATTAACCCAGGTTCCCATGTCTCTTGGGAATTAGTAACCCAGGTTCCCAGGTCTCTTGGGAATTTGTAACTCAGGTTCCCAGGTCTGTAACTATATTTTCACTTTAAAGTGAGGAATTGTCAGTGCTATGTGTTGGGGAAATGGTTTCTCTGCCAAATGTGACAATGTTGTATTTTTTTTAAGATTTAATTTAAGTGCATTTTCAATATACCAGCAAGAGGCATTTATAAGTGCAAGCTCCTGTTGGAGGGCTACTGTGTCAGAGATAGATTTGACAATGTTGCTTAATAGATCTTGCTTTTTAGTCTGTTGGTCAGGGAAGTAAAACCTTTTACAAAACCAAATGGCTGCAGATCTATCCCGATGAAATTGTTAATGTCTATGTTATGCTAATCAATGCATTTTATGGAGTGGCATCATCAGTGCTGTATGCCATACTTCTAGAACTGACCCTGTAGTCAGGCTCAGGTAAAATAACTTATGGAGAGTTTCTGCCTAGGCATACTTTGCACTATTTACTATTTACCAAGCAGACCAGTATGTTATCTGTTTCCATGGATGAAAGTGTGCTTAGTCTTGGACAGGACTTTCGGTACATGCTCTTTAGTGATGATGAGGGGTTGAGAGAGATATGGGTATTTTAGAACTTTGGATAGTCATCTCAAGAATGAAATTTGCATTCAGTTTATTTCCTAGTACACTGGCAATTTCCACCTGGTCTGAGAAGGCTTTGCCATTTAGTATGAGTTCTGTAAATGTTTGAGTGTTGTTTCATAATTTTTTAACATATCTAAAGGATTTGTAATTGTCCTTGATGTTCAATGCCAGCTTGAGTTCATTAGCTACCTTACTAGGTCTAATAGTCTTTTTTTAATTCTTAGTCAAATTTCTAATATTTTCATTGACTTGTGGGGATTAGATCTGTTACATACTTTACCAAGTTTATTCCTTTTATTGTAAATTTTATGTATGTCAGTGGACTATCAGGGTGGTTGTCTTTTATATTTCCCATTGTATTTGGATCTACTTGGGACTGTCAGTTCTATAAATTGATTTATGTGGGTATAAAACTCCTTTGTGAATTTAAGAGAGGTGAAGAAGATAGTACAGGCAGGATTGAGTAGGTAGAGAAGAGCGTCAGGAGTGATTTGTGACAGATGAGTACCAGTAAGAGTGAAAGGGAAGGTCTACAAGAGGGTAGTGAGACCAGCTATGTTATATGGGTTGGAGACAGTAGCACTGACAAAAAGGCAGGAGTCAGAGCCTGACATGGCAGAGTTAAAGATGTTAAGATTTGCACTGGGTGTGATAAGGGTGGATAGGATTACGAAAAAGTATATTAGAGGGTCAGCCCAGATTGGATGGTTTGGAGACTAAGACAGAGAGACAAGATTACATTGGTTTGGACATGTGCTGAAGAGGGATGCCCGCTATATTGGGAAAAGGATGCTAAGGATAAAGCTGCCAGGTAAGAGGAAAAGAGGAAGGCCTAAGATAAGGTTTATGGATGTGGTGAGAAAGGACATGCAGGTGGTTGGTGTTACAAAGAAAGATGCAGAGGACAGGAAGAAATGGAAACAGATGATTCACTGTGGCGACCCTTAATGGGAACAGCCGAAAGAAAAAGAAGAAGGTGATGTCTAGGTGATGTTGTCATAAATGAGTTCTAATACTTCATCATAGAATTTGATGAAATATAAATGCTTGAAATCTTTGAATTCTGATATACTGCTTTCAGTGTGTTTACATATTTTGAGGGAAAAAGTTACTAGCTTATGGTCTGACTTAATTAGAGAGGGATTCAGTGAAGTTGTGAATGATGATTACATTTGTAATTACCAGTTCAAGAATATGTTGTGTTCTTGCTTGCCTAGTAGCAACCTAGTTCATTGAGTTTTTATTTATTAGATCTCAAAACGTCAATACATATCCTATGTTGGAGGTGTAGGTATTCCAGTCCATTGATGTGCAATAAAGCTGTCTCAAAATGATAGAGTTCTTATAAATGAAAATTCATCCATGATATGTAGGAACCAGATATGAACATTTAGGTTCATGGAAGGTTTCCTGTAACAAGTGATAAACAGATAGTTGACGCCATCTGGAGTAATTTGGAATTACTTAATAAGTTCCATTTGTGTGTCTTTGGGAATCTGTCTAATGATGATAAGGTATCTGACAAATATGGACACATCACAGCAGTTGCCACTGGATCTGAAGGCATGGTAGGCTCTAAAACCAGGTATGCAGGGAGTGACTTCTGGACATTTAAACCCTATCTTTGTGATGAAGTGGATGCCTTCCAAATGCAGAGTGCCCCAAGGTGAGACATCTTGTCATTTAGACTTCTGGCGTTGGGCAGATCCACCTTAACTTGGATTTTTTTTATACTGATATGTTTGCTACTTTGGAATGTGCATTCATTGAATTTTGCCTGAAAAAGGAAAGGAACACTTTCTTGGCATTTACACCATATATCAGTGATTATATGAATGCCTTCCAAATGCAGGAGTGCCTCAAGGTCAGGCACTTTGTTGCTTAGACTTCTGGTACTAAGCCGTTGCACCTTAATTTGTTCCTTTTTTGGATACTGATATGTTGCTACTTTGGAATGTTCATTAACTAAACTTTGCCTAAAAAAGGCACTATGCAGGCAGCAAGGACTTTAGCCAGTACATGGAAGCCTTTGAACAAGAGGTGCAGACCATTCCTTGCAAACTCAGTAAGACTGTTAAGTGTCTCTTTCCTTGCTGACACATACTGTATCCTTGTAGAATTACATCTATTATTTAGCCAGTTAGTTGAAGCTAGTCACCTTTTCTTTGTACATAGGCATAATTCATGGAGAAAGAAGGATTCTGCTCAATACCATACTCAGTAGTGGAATCCCCCCCCCTCCACGAATATTATGTCTTGAGATATTTTCAAGCAATTTTATCTCTGCTTTTACCACTTAACTGTATCTTTCAGACATATGGTAAACATAAAATTACTGCCTTCCATGGATATATCACAGTATTTTTCTTTTGTTAATCAAATGAATTCTCTGCAGTCACTAGGTGAAGATACTTTTTCTGCAACAAATCACACTCACTTTATTTACAGCACCTGAGTTACACCTGAATAATTAGCACTGACAAATGTTTGTTTTTGGTGATGTTTATAATAATTGCTTTGTGCACGTTTTTTCATATTTCTCAGTCATGGCTGCAGATCACAGATTGTCCCTAGGTTGAGGTCAGAGGAAGGTGGAAATGTTGGTCTCTTCCCTCCATTATTTAAGCCTAAAATGTAGTATGCCCCCTGACAGGTGTGACAACAGAAATATTAAGCTCTGACTTGGTCCGAATCAGCCACATCCTTCCTGTGCTCCCCAATGTATTAACCATGGACTTCGTATATAGGTGGAAATTAACCATGTACTTTATGTAAAGGTGGATAGAAGTCTAAAGAATGCAACATATTCCACATATGTTCTTTAGTAATATAAAGGTTGTGCATATAAAGGCCTTTTTACTATGTGACATTAAATGCAGATGAACCTCCTGCACGAGGACTATTGCACGGCTCCAAATTCAAATATGATCCAAAAAAAGATGTTGAGCCAACAAACTGTGACCTGAAAAAGACATTTATTGATTATTATAGCAAAAAACAAGCAACCAGACCGATTTCGGTTGGTAAAAAACACAGCCTTCATCAGTGTAAACCAGAAGAATCAAATGCTACTGTTTAAATACATTCAGGTGCAACTCCATTGGTTCATTTTCAAAATTGCTCATTAAGGCCAGGTGGGAATAATCCACCTAACTTTACAATCCATTTCTTTTCCTTAGAATCTAGAATAGAATGCCATCCAGTTTTGTTAAATTTGTTACCCTTGACAACATCAATGATCATGAAAGAAAATTTTGCAGTTTTATGTGTCAGACAATGTTTATACAAGGCATTGTTAACTTTTTTGTTTTTGATGTTACTTACATGTTCAGAGATTCTCAGCCTGAGAGGATGAGATGTTTGTCCAATGTAAAAGGACCCGCAGGTACATGTTGCTAGATAGACTAACCAGTCGCTGCTACAATTAGCAAAAAATTGGATGTCATAAACTATGGCACAATTTTTACTCGTAAATTGTTTAGATTTGGTTACTTTATCACAATTGATGCAATGGCCACATGGGAAGCAGCCAATCAGAGGTTCACCAGTCAAGGTGGTTTGTTGTGAGTGAGCGTGCCCAGTGTCATGAGTATGCTATAATAATCAATAAATGTCTATTTCAGGTCACAGTTTGCTGGCTCAACATGTTTTCTTGGATCTTATTTGAATTTGGAGCCATGCAATAGTCCTCGTGCAGGAGGTTTGTTTTGGATGTTGCACTGCTTACTGCATCCTGCTGGGGGCCTGTGAACCTGATGCTGGCTGTATGATTGTCTCTGCAGTCCCATATACTGTTTCTCCATTACTGGCTCATTTTCCTGCTCCAACAAGCCATCTGGTTTATACTTCTACTTTTTGGGAACCTTCCCCTAACAATATCAGGATTTTTTCAGGGATATACGTTTGG
>NC_056725.1:1598015546-1598065052 GCF_019279795.1 Protopterus annectens | reverse complement strand
GTTCGTGGATTTGTTATATCTGGAGCCACTAGCTTTGCTGAACATACTGTCTTTGTTTTTGCTTGTTTTCCTATTTTTAAGACAGTTCACCACAGCGTTGGGGGCATTTTGTTGTTTCTGTTTCCATCTTTAGGTCTTTTAGGGAAGATGTCACATGAGAGACTTAGAATCTATACAGTGATGAGAATGAGGTCATCATCACACACCTGGTACAGCACTACCAGGTGCTGTTTGGCAGAACACCCCATGAGCAGTAGGAGCAGACCACCCTGTGGAACAATCTTGTCCACAGGGTAAATGATGTTGGCCTGCATAACTGCAGTAATGAGCAGGTCCGGTATCATTGCACTGACCTACTTTGCATTGCTCGTCGACATGCTGCTGCACTCGGGGGATCACTTTTCAGCGGGGGGGGGTCATGCCATCCATTCCCGCTGACACATGTTGAGGATCTCCTTGCCAGCCTTGAGGGACCTGCCCGCCCAGACACGCAACAACTGGCAGAGTGTATAGTGGATGTGGGTGCTACCCACACACCGGCAGAGGAGCATACAGGTAAGGCCACATGGCACATCAGTAGACCACTGTTGCGCATCCATCCACATCTGTACAGGTAGATCATGCATATGTGAGATGATATATATATATAGTCTGTTGCTGTGCAGTAGTAATAAACAGATGTGCATAAGTTGTAGTATTGTGGGCTTGTACTGTTGATGTACTGTAATGCTGCACCAACCCTGTACCGATGCCACAGATGTGGCTACTGACATCACATCTCTCACACACTTATGTAGGTCCCTCTGGTATACCTATAAGGCAGCAGCCTGTAGCTGGTGGGTATGGTTTTTATTCAGGTTTGCCTATACACCAGCCATGTTATGGCTATTGTATATTCCATGCACACATTTAATACACCTACCGATAATGCATGTCGTACATGTTCACATATTGTTGCTGTTAACTGCACTGCATCACAATGGTCACCATGATGGTGTATATGAACGGTATGTTAAACTCCTGCAATATAACTAATATCCTGTTATTGCAAAATGTGTGCACAGAGATGAACATAATGGTGGGATAAATGGCCTGCAGTAGGGACATGTGTGAAACATCACCCTTATATAGTGCTACAACAGTGTATATCACAATGGCAACTGTTAAAGATCTACACTACGGCATATCATAATACTGTGGTCCACAACCCTTGCATCCTGCAATGTGGTCCCAACATGAGCAATGAGTGTGTAATATGGAATCGTAGGTAAGGGCAACAAATATGGGGAATACATACCTTCACAAACACTGGAAGCATATGTGTGCACATACTCCAGATAAAATATAGTGGAAGCAACTGTTGAGGTACTGTCTGCATGCATTTGTCATGGAAATGCACCTTCTAGAAAGTACATGTCCCCAATGTCACACCAAATATTGTTCTGCTGTCCAAGTTGTGCTGTCCAAGTTGTTTGGCCATTAAATGTGCACATTTACCTACAACAGAGGCAGCCATGGCTTGCACACATCTTACATGACATGGCCTGAGCCCCATACCCAACAGGTAGCACTCATGAGCTGGACATGTAGCCATACCTCACCATGGTATATACCATAGCAAACAGTGCAGACAGTCATGTATGTGGCAAGGATGTAGGGGACAGGAATGATGTAGTAAATAAACAGATGGCCATCTAAGACAGATGATGTCACATGTAGCAAACTGGTCATCCAGGCTGCCTAGTAACATACCACAACACTGAGGGGGTTGCAGGAATGTCTAGAAAGTACTGGCTGTGCAGTACCCATGTCAGCAGTTTCCTGGACTCTGCAAACATGTGGCCTATGGGTTAGGGTAATCAGATGTGACAGTTGTACTACAGGAGACATCAGCCAGGCCTCTCTACAGGTAGCATATGCATAACAGAAGAGGTCCCCAAAGGCATGCGTTGCAATGTATACTGGTGTACCAAGACCACATTTGAAACCTACAGACAGTATCACGTAAGATACATGTGCTGCACAACCAACGTTTCACCCCACCTCAGGACCACCATCCCCATTTGTACCATGCTGGTGCCAGTGTACACCTGTATTTTTGCCATTCATTAGCTGGGACTAGGCTTCTACATGTAGTGTTCAGTGTTTGGGACACTGCAAACTGACAAACATGTGTAGGCCATAGTTGGCAAGCCTCTAAAAAAAAGCTGAAGGTGGGGAGGGGGTGTTATGATGCCACAACAGTGCACTGTAGCAGGGATCCAAAGAATGCTATGAATGGCTGTAACTGCAAACAGTTAGAGTCAGGAACTGTGTCAGAAGTAATCCTGACTCCACAGCAATGGTGACGGCTGTGTGTGAACTCCAAGGGATGTGCACATGAGTTGACCTTGCAATCATGCAGAGTTGGGGGACATGTGTATGGCAGACTGACCATATGCTGGCAAATGCAGATGGCCCATGCTACTATACCCCTGCCAGAAATAGTGAGTACACATAACAGTAGGTGCAACAAACCATCATGATAAGTGCGTGCACACATATGCACCCTCCAAGTGTATGCATCTGTTAGAAAAATATGTATTAATGTATATGTTTAGTGCTTATTAGAAGCTAAAAGTGTTAACACATTTTATTCTATTTTATGTACAGCTTAATTCTGTATGGAATTACAAGATGCTTTTTCAAACTGCAGTATGCTTTCTGAAATTGCAAGATGCTCTCTGACCTAGTATTTTCTAGCACAGCAAAATTCATGTTTATGCCTTTTAGAAATTTACTGAGAAGCAGGTGATTATCTGCTAGGTCAGGAAAATGAATGAATAGTGAATGAATAGAACAATACTGTTTTCTATAATGTGATTGAATATGAACAATCAACTCTATTTGTGTTATGAGAACATGCACAGCTGCAGAAAAGAAAAGATACAGCAAACAAAGACTGCTTGAAGAAATGAACTATAATCTGTACTTGCTTTGTGCTCAAATTAGCCATAGTACCTTGAATGGTAACATTGCATAGTGAGAAGTCATATATGACAGAAGGTCATCAAGGCCACGTTGTTTTTCTTAGGAAGTTTTTTTTGTAAACTTGATATGCCAGCAGAAAATCATGGACAAACAGCTGCTGTGAAATAATATTGAAAGAACTAGTGATTTATTACGTCAGCTTAGTAGGCAATGCCTTGTAAGAAATGTATAAGAATAGCTTCACTTCCTGATTCTAGTTAGACAAACTCTGTATTAGAACGTTTTTGTCTCCTTGCTGCAAGATTAAAGTGTCTTAACCTGAACCTGCCATGTGTTGATCATTTTGAAGTTGTTTTTCCTTTGACAGCATCTCAATCAGCATCAGCACAACTAACACATTTGTTTGACACTGTATTTGATTGTACAGGACATATGTCACATATCAGGCTCATGTAATGTTAACATATGCAGTAACGTGGTCCCATGGCATATCAAGGAAGTGGGCATCATATCAATAAGGGTGTGTACACTCCCCATAGCCATGGTAAGTTTCGACGGTTGTCAGTGTAATAGTATTGTATTGGTCATACATGCACCACTGATGATGACATCTGCAAATCAGACATCAGGCATTCACAAATGACTGCTGTCCACATATCATCCCAGGTATGTGTTGGACAAACACATAGGGGCTGTGAGCAGCAGAGCAGACATAAGTGACGCAGTAATACACATTCAGCAATGGTGTGTACACCTGTGAAGTATGGTGCATAGTACATGGCAGGATGCTGAACATGGGCACAGCAATACTGTGTACATGGGTGCAGTGTTTTCCAGGGGAAGGGACATCACCTAATAACACAGCCCATGCATCACACACATGTATACTGTTGCTAGCATGGATTGACTATAGCTGCACTGCATGCTGTTAAGTACCGTATGGTATGCATGTTGACAGATGGATAATGGGAGATCTGTGTGTAATATCTTTGTGCAACCTCACCTGTATGTGTGTGTGTGGGGGTGGGGGTTGGGAGGGGTTATTTTGTCTGTAAGTGCAATCTGGTGGAATGGAGGGGGGTTGATGCATGTAGGATGTGTGTATGTGTATGTGTGTTTGTTTGTGTGGGTGTCCATGTATGCACATGTGTGATTGTGGGGTTGTTCATACATCACTACTTCCCTTTGGAAGCATGCAGTACATGGACATGGACTAACACATGAGACAGCAGGAATACCTGTCTGATATGTAATCTCAGGACAGCTGATAGTATAATAAGGTCTGTAACATGGAACATGCATTGGGAGTGAAACTAGACACCAGGTATACTGTTAAAATTGTAATCAGCAGAAAGGTGAAATACTACCCACGTATGCAGCACTATAGATACATTGGGGAATTACTAGACACCAGTGAGTGTATCCAAATATTACTGTTGTCCACATAATAAGATGTTTGAGGAACAGATCTTGCATCTACTGAGCAATAGTTACGTATGACACTCCAGTGCGTGACATTATTGAGTGACCATAGCAGCCCCTAACATATGGGTGCCATGCTCATGATGTCCGGACATACCCAGGGTGAACACTGGATGACAGCAGTGAGTACCAGTAAAACCGACTCCAATCAAGTCAAAGAGGTAATGGAGTAACAGGTCATGTTTTGTGATCACTTGTCTAGGCAATTAGAAGAATGATAAGTTAATAATTGGTATTAATGAGTGTAAGTTTCCAAGTGTGATGCAGGATGGGGAACTTCGTGGAATGTCAGGATGTGTGTGTGTGTGTGTGTGTGTGTGTGTGTGTGTGTGTGTGTGTGTGTGTGTGTGTGCGTGTGTGTGCGTGTGTGTGTGTGTGTGTGTGTGTGTGTGTGTGTGTGTGTGTGTGAGTGTGTGTGTACTGTTAAGCAATGACATACAGGTCTTAAAGTGTGTTTCATGTTTTCCCCTCACAGGTGGCGAGGTGGGTCAGGGTCACTCCTGCATGCAATCTGATGGTGGTGTCCATACAGACACTGAAAAAGATGATAGGTGTGTTGAGGCAAAGCCGGGGTTGTCACAGTCCGAAACTGAACCATCGTTTGACATCCCACTGTTATCCACCCTATGCCTGCACACAGTCACAGTGCCTATAGATACCCCATCACTAGTTGCTAAAGCAGAGGGACAGTTGGCAGTTGGTGGCAGTGCACAGGACAGTGTGGTTTCTATGGCTGTTGTGTCTGGACACAGCAGCCATAGCCAGATGTCCGGCATGGTACCACACAGGCAGATGTACCAGGATACTTGTAGGAGGGCCGCTGGTCATCATGCCGCAGGGAGAAGTGCCTCATCTGGTACCAGCAGACGCATGTTTCAGGCTGTCATGGAGGAGCAGGCATGTATGAAACGGTACACCAGACAGTGTCTGAGGCTGCAAAGGGCTGCTTTTTCATCTGTAAGTGGCAACATCTGTGATCTTGCAGGTGCCCTCCATGATTATGCAGAGTTCATGGATAGACGGTTGGGTGAGATGGTGGGCCTCATCGACTGCGGATTGTCCGTGCTAGAGCATGTGGTGGGAGTGGTTTGATGGCCACATGGATGTAGGCCAACAACACCAACATCTGGTGGTTGACGTGGATGTGCAAGGAGGCCAAGCCTCTCCCGTAGTGGCAGTACCAGCCCCAGCACTGCATGAGGGGCACTGTCCAAACTACACCAAAGCAAGCCATATGCACGTGGTCCTGGCCAGTCCCAGGAGGAACCTGGTTTCAGTGGACATATGTCATCATCAGGGGAAAGTAGCATATCAAGGCTTGTACCTGGACGTGCCCATGGAACCCCTGGCAGGCACAGTTCTCGTGTCCATGGCCAGAGGTGGTGAACTGCACATCCTGCCAGATATGGTCTGCAGTTGCCCAAGGAACAGCTATATAGGGCAGCCACATGGCAGAACTGTGTGCATGCATACCCACACACAATACAAACATACCTAGGGCAACCCCATACCTACACATTCTACATCACCATGGCCATATCAGTAACCTACACCCTGCACTCACACACATGGTGTCAAACGTAGGGCCCACCCAAGGTCTCTGGCAAACCAACAACACACATTGTGCATATGATGATACCTGTGCCACATCCCTGTCACCCATAACATCGATGCAGGGACAGGCTAATATGGTTCTGATACACACGGTGACTGTACTACAGTGTAACAATGAACTGCTGTTTAACATGTTGCCAGCAGTAATGTTTAATGGTTACATGTCAGATAGTGTAGCTGTCCAACCATGATGCATTATAGCTGTTAGTAACACCGAATAATTGTGGTCTCCATAATGTTATCCATTTGTGTTGTAGGTATACATGTGTCAGCAGGATGATGGTCTGCTGTCATATCTCACAAGGGGTATGGCACTGTGGTGACATCATGGCTGTGCCATATCCTAGGTACAGTTGAACACATGTCACAGGTCTGTATAAGAGTTACTGCCTGTACCACATGGACAGATGACCCCCTGGGACATGTATATTCAGCAACCTGAACTAGATCCCACCACATACATGCACACTCTTACTTGGCAACACTGGGACTAGACCCCTACCTAGGTATGTAGTGCTACTGATGTGTGTGGCTTTAATTGCACACACTACACACTGTTTAGGATGAGGTGTTTTCCAGATTATATGTTACATGCAGAACATCCCCAGGCATGTGCAGTATGGTAATGGGGGATGTAATGGTTGTATATGGACAATACATAGTGTGACATGCCATCATATACACATTAACAAACACATAACAATCAGACACACATCCGAGAGACCTGGGCCTATCAGTGCTAACTAACTTGCCAGTGTGTCCAATGTGTTACAGGTAGGCTGCACACAGCACATGCATAACTGGGCTGGATAGTGTTATCAATTACCTGTATGGTTAATGGTGACAGTGGTCATCATTCAGTGGTACAATGGCAGTATACCCAGCACCCACATCCCACTGTGGATATTGTATGCACTGGAACCCATGATGACACTCTGACATACCCACCATCACACATTGGCCAGGACTGCAATATAACCCCTTGTCCATCTCAAGAGTGCTACTACAGGGATATGCATCTAATGCACATGCCACAGGCATAGTAAGGTGATGCACTGTCATGCCTCTCCTATGGGCAGCACCATCACTATCCCCAATACTGTGTGGCAATGCATATTGTAATAGGAGTATGTGGCCTCAGAATGCAGTACCCTACATATATACACACATGCACACATACACACACTTGCCAGAACTCAGTGGGTATCCCATGCCTATCAACCCATTTGTACAACAGTGTTGTGCTGGTACTGCAAGGCCCAGGTATCCCTTAGGGAGAGGAGTGTAACAAGGTACATGTAATGTCTGGTAGAGCAGCAGCCACATCCAACTATGGCAATGGGTGTTGTGATGGGTGTGAAAGGCTTCAGGGTATTCCCAACCACAGATGTACTAACACATAGACACTGATATCCTCAGTAATGCACACATACACATTTGTCAGTACTAGGTGCATCAGTGCAGGTGTTCATATGTGGGTACCTGGCTATTGTCCATGGAGATATGGGAAATGTAGGGGATGTGTGTACAGTGGTATCATGCCACCTGCCATGTGCCAGCAGGCAATCTATCTACAGACACCACTGTGGTGACATGCATCAGACAATCCTCTGCATGCCTCCTGCGAATGGCCATTGAGGTGCTCCAGTTAACATGTATGCAACATGTATTGCATAACATGGTTAATGTCTGTTCTGGAAACGTGTACCAAAGCATGTTCTGTTGACTGTGGTAGTGTAGTGGAGGTATCCATGGCATGTGGTGCATAGAGGGTGCTGTGTCCTATCTGTGCTAGCTATAACACAGCTGGGCAGACATGTTAGTGTCAGTCAGGCATAAGTTGCCTTTACGTATCCAAGCTGGATACCTGACATCTGCGCATCTGTACATGGACTGACAGACATCAGCTCACCAATTAGCTATGCAGTAGGATGAATGTGTTGACAGATAGACATCTGACACCGATAGGTATGTCATTACTGCATGATGGCAGCCCTCACTGACATGTGCAATACAGACAGTAGTCTACAGTTAATTTCCACATGTCAGATCATTATCCAGTAGGAAATATATAATGTGACGCAGCTCACACACCAGGAACACAACAGTGAGGACTCAAACTCCATCTATGCATGCAGGGGTGTTTGTTGCCAGTACAACAATTAGCAATCTACTCTTGCTTGGGAAAGCACGGTCAATGGTAGTAACGTCATGATGCACTACATGCCAGGATAATACCCTTGTATGTAACACATTCACATGGATAAGAGTGTTGTACAGGTCATATATACTCAAGTGTCCCAGAGAAGAGACTCACACCCCTTGCTACTGTAATGACAGCACATAGACGCATGTTATGTACATGGCATTACATACACCTATTACAGATATCATTACCCTGCTATGTTATCAGACTGGGATGTGAGCACTGGTTACCAGGGCTGAGCCATGCTTAGCAGGTCTCAGCATTGTTGCAATATAACAGCTAAGCACATTTGTGCACTGGTAAGCGAAGCCTACATGGTGTAAGTACCCGTACATTTAACCGTACTTTAGCATCGCTTAGCTTCACTCTTAAAGCTGCACAACACTGCCTTAACCACTCTGTATCTAACTTCCCTTGTTCTGCCCAGCAACAAAATAAACTGCCCTTGCAGGCTTGAACCCAGGACCCTGTACACTATAGTCACAACAGTTAACCACTACACCATGACAGCTGTGAAGACAGTTGTGTTTCCGATACATATGTCAGTAGACATATTGAATAGTATTGAACAATTGCTGTGCCTTCTACAATTGTATAGTACTTGTTAGTGATGTTACTGTTGCATCACATACATTGTTATATCTAAATATACACATATCAGATACATACAATGTGATACATCTGGGAAGGTTTACACAACAGTAATGCTTACACATGACAAATATATGGATATATGCATATACATATGTAGATATATGTCTACATGTACATACACATATATATTCATATATATGTATTTATACACATCTGTATAGTGCATCATATATATGGCCATTTATAGATCACTCTGTATATATGCTGTGTGGCTCAGGGGTGTAGTTTCTGGATTGGCCCACACAGGTGGGTATTGTATTCACCATCCAGTCATCTGGGTTACTATTGTTGGTGGCCAGTGCTGTGCAATGCTTGCCATGTATGTGTTCTATAGTCCAGGACATGGACGATGTCTGGGATGTGCAGACATGCCACATGCATGTTTTTGACATGTGGAAGTGTACCTGGAGTATCTGGGGCATGTTGTGTACACAGATTGTTATTATCAGATGTGCCATTCCTGGCCTTATGTGGTGAGAATTGGCAGTGGACACCAGGTTGACCCTGCACCTACATTGACAGCATGATACAGGTATTCTCTGGTGTCAGTGGCATCTGTCCATACAGGGCAAGTGTATAAGGCATGGTATGTCCTTTGTGGGTTACATTTGCTGGCTCTACAATTGTTGCAAGCGGCCAGTGAGGAACATAGTGAAGGAGCATTGTATGCAATTATGTGCCTATTGTAGGGATGGGACAGGGTGACATGCTCTCTGTAGTCCACTGCAATCACACCATGGTTACCTAGCCGAGTGTATTTATGAGACATGGGTTGAGAGTATTCTCTGGGTAATGCAAGGGTTGCCTATATTGTTTGCCAGGCCTTGATGTCATGTAGGGGTATGGATTGTCTACCCCAGCCCCTTTCCTGTTTGACATCCTTGTAAGGTGGACATTGTGACATATAATAGGCCCACCATATAAGAAATTTGCAAATCTCGCTCCACAATGAGTCGAGTTGTTACACACTCACAGCTACCACTACACAGGATACAAATGACAAACACACACACACACACACACACACACACACACACACACACACACACACACACACACACACACACATATACACACACCCATATACACACACATACACACACATATACACACACATACACACACATACACACATACACACACATGCACACACACACACACACACACACACACACACACACACACACACACACACACATACACACACCAAGTATCACAGTTGCCATGTCTGTGATTTGAACTCCTACCTAACTAGCACATCACACTATCGCATTACACAGTCATAGCACGCACCATGGAGATTACTGGAATACTCCTTCCGCAAAGGTGTATTTCAAAGTGAATGACATCAGCAGGCTTGCCAAAGTAGGGCAGTGGAGTTTGTAGTGACTGTGAATGGCCTCAAAAGCATTGCTTCCTACACAGACAAACACACGCACACAAACTTTTACACTTGCCATGCCTGGCAATAGAATTCCTACCTAACTAGTATATCACACTACAGCATTACACAGTTATAGGACGCACCAGAGAGATTACTGGGCTACTCCTTCTCCAAAGGTGTATTTCAAAGTGAATGACATCAGCAGGCTTGCCAAAGTAAGGCAATGGAGGTTGTAGTGACTGTGAATGGCCTCAAAAACATTGCTCCCTACACAAACACTGCAGCAGTACCAAAAACACAAACCAGTCACACAGAACTCCTATAAATGCTGTCCCTTCTCAGCAATTGACAGCATGACAGTATCAGCAGAAACATTATTTCACATGGATAAAAATTGAAGTTTAATTCCTCTAGCAAGTAGGCACCAGAGTGAGGGAAACAATAAAAGCAAAACAAACAGTTCTGATATTAAACCAACAGATTAAGCACTTTCATCTTCTTACAGAAGACTTCATCAGAATAAACAGAACCCTTCTCTACACCAATTTGTATAGTACATTACTCATCTTCCATTGGATAAAACATTAATTAAATAATTCATTATTCAAATAGTGCCAATAAACTAGAATTAAAAAAAAAACAGTATTGTTAATAAAGTTTAGTGCTCGCTGTATAAAAGTTTTTTTGAAAAAACAGTTTTTGTGCTTTTAGTATTTTTGTTTTCAGTATGTATCAAGATATAAATACATATGGAAGATCTTGTTCAAAGATTCATAAAGGTAGAACAAACAAGAAAACATCCACTACAGCATATAGGAAACAGCCATAAAAAGCTAATATGGTTTTGCAATAGGCATGGTAATGAATGTGTACACATAATTTAGTTTTTAGCCCTTCTAGGCTTAGACACCTTCATTTTTTAAGGCAGGAAGAAGTGAAATATAATCATTCATACCGGGTGGGGTACAGGCATCCACTTTTAACTGCCATATCATTTCTCTATATTCTAACATATCCTCCCAGTCCCCACCGCTATCACTGGGAACCACCTTTTCCAGGACCTAAAACTTAAAATCTGCCTATGTGCACACCAGACTGTGCCTATACAGGGCATTAGTTTTTCTTTTCTATTGATGTCATAATTATGTTCATACGCACGTCTTAAAGTACATTCGGTTTTACCAACATAATATGTCCAGCAATATTTACAGTAAGCGAGATATACCACCCCTTTTGAATAACACCTGTTATACATCAAAGTCTTAAGGCTAGAAGGTATGCTCAGTATTTCTAAACTCTTACAGTTAGCCATAAAAGTGCATTGGGAACATCTTCCACACTTATGTGTCCCCATTTTAGCTATTGTTCCATTGACGGTACTGCTCTTCTTCTTTTCCAATATTTCCTTAAGACTATAATTTCTCTTATAGCTGTACCTCAATTGTCTGTTAAATATATCTAACCTACTGGGCAGTCTTTGAAACATACCCCATACTCTATTTATGGTTTTCTTTATCCACTATGTATCTTGGTCAAAGGTCATTACTAGATAGGGTGTAACAGATGATGTCCCTGTAACCAAACCCTGTTCTTTTGTTATAGGTTCCCCATAGAGTAAGGGTATATACAAGTTTCCCCATCCTTGTAACACTTGTTCTTTAATGGGTCTAATCAGTTCATCCGGGTACCCTCTTTCTAAAAAAAGGGAATGAACATAATCTAACTCCTGTACAAAATCATCCTTTTTGGATGTCATCCTTGCAACTCTTACCATCTGTCCCTTCACAATATTACGTTTCTGAAAATAGGGATGACTACTTTGGTAGTGTAGGTAAGAGTTGGAAAAACACCTTTTCCTATAAACCTTGGATGTAAATCTATTGTTATCCAAGTCTTTTTCTATGCAGACATCCAAGTAATTCATTTTATTCAATCCTATTTCATGGGTAAAAATTAAAAATTCTGTGGTGGAATTCAAGAATTCAATAAAATTGGGAATCATCTCAAGGGGTCCCTTCCACACAATAAAAATATCGTCCAAAAATGAAAGTGCCTAGAAATATAATCTTTATACATGGAATCAAATACAGGACGAATTCCCCAATATATGATAACAATATTTGCAAATATGGGGGCACAGGATGAACACATGGCAACCCCATCAAGTTGGTGGTACAGCTCCCCCTGAAAAATCAAAAAATTATTTTTGAGTACCAGCTCCACGTTTTCAAGTACCAACCTAAAATCAGCTGAAGATAGAAATCCAAACTCTATCAACATGTATTCAAATCATTCTATGCCTTTTTGGTGTGGGATAACAGAAAATAAATCCTTTGACATCCACTGTCACAAAAATAAATTCAGACTTAAACTCTAAACATCCTATCTTGTTTAAAAAATCCCACAAAT
The DNA here is from genome assembly GCF_019279795.1 of Protopterus annectens. Classification (NCBI taxonomy): domain Eukaryota; kingdom Metazoa; phylum Chordata; order Ceratodontiformes; family Protopteridae; genus Protopterus; species Protopterus annectens. Next base: position 1,598,052,333 of record NC_056725.1, on the reverse strand, counting down.
CTATAAGAATGTGTGAGTATTTGCGTTGGTACTGTTTTAATTTTGTGTCCACAAATATTGCCAGGGGCTGTGCTTTTGAACCCTCAGAGGTGACAATAGGTCTAAGGGGTGGGTTTCTGATATCCATATGGACCTTAGGGATCCCAAACATACTGGGTATGAAGGGTTTTGTGACCTTCAAAAAATGATGTAGTCATTCATTGATAAGGCATTGGCTTAAATTATCATTCAAAATCCAATTAATCTTGCTATAAGCTATATTCAACTCATTTCTACACACCACAGCATACCTATTATTGGTGTTTAGGATCTCTGCAATTTTGGTAGTATAGTCCATATTATCCATCAACACCACCCCATCCCCCTTGTCAGATTTCATCACTCTCAAATTAACTGTGTTAGTCAATTCTGTCAACACCCTTCTTTCTTCTCTGGTTAAGTTATTTCTAAATCATCTTTGTTTGTTGAACTCTTTTCTAAGTTCATAAATAACAAGTGTTTCAAAATTTAAATGTTCCTGGTTAAGAGGGGGATTAAAAGTACTCCTTCTAATCAGCATGTTATTAAACTGACATACTGGCTGGTTATCGTACAGGTGTTCCAAATTTAATTTTCTCGTGAGCAGTTTTATATCAAGAATGGTACTGGCTACTTGTCCACCTTTACTCGGCATAAAGGTGAAAACTTTCTTCAAGAGAGAAAAGAAATTCTCATCCACCCTCAAATCCATGTAGTTGTAAATGTGAAAGTTGTCCTTTGTAATCACAATATTACACCCAGAATCACTGTTAATTGGATTTCCACAAACCACCTGTATTGAGTCTAATGGCCCCTCACCTGCATTTGAATATAACTCATTGGGCAAAAAAGTTTGGTCTCTACTCACTCTACCATACAATAACCCATGATTTATCTGTGGTACTGTCTTCCCCAGTATCAGGGATAATTCCTTGCAACCTCTGCATAAGATGACTGGGATGTCAAGTTCTGAATCTTTTCAGACCTCCGCGGACCATCCATCCTTAAAGAGATATTATTAACATTATCATTTTCATCATAGTGAGTGTCATATCGAATAACCCCCCATGGTTCACCCCATTGTGAGAATTCACAAATTGTCTACCTTGGTTAAACCTACCAGAGTTTTTTTTCTTCTTCTCTATCCATTTTGTAATTTCCACCCATGGGGTAGGCCCACTCTTGAGAATACTCTCTATTGTCCCTTTCTAGCTTCGATAGTTGCCTTTCATAGTTCTTGGAAATTATTTTATCAGTATCTTGTAATGCAATCATATAATCACGTTTGTATTTATCAACAGTAACAAAGTAAGTCATCAGTAATTTCTTTGTACAGTCTATCAATGCCTGTTTTTAAACTAACAATGATACTGTTGTTATTATTTATACAAGAGCTAAGCCACAACCATTTAAAATCCCCACAATTTCTTTATAAAAGGCTGTACCAGGTTCTAAATTGTTAGGAAACTTCAGGATACGTAAACCTTTAGGCATCTGGTTATTTTTAAAACAGTCAGTCAGGTACCAATTATCTAACAAAAAGGTTCCTGTACTTTGTAAGTTTAGATTTTAAGTTCTTACATTTTTCTGTGCATGACATGTGATTCTCTTCCGGATTGTTGGTTACATGCTCTGGTAACACAAAACCCTTGTTTAGCCATAAGTTAAAGTCCAAGTCTTGATACTGTTCTGCTGATACTATCATGCAGTCAATTGCTGAGGAGGGACAGCCTTTATAGGAGCTCTGTGTGATTGGTTTGTGTTTTTGGTGATTTGGAATCAGTGTTTTCTTGGATTACACTGCAGCATTATGCAGTTATAGGGCACACCATGGAGATTACTGGGCAACACCTTCCCCAAAGGTGTATTTCAAAGTGAATGACATCAGCAACCTTGCCAAGTTTGGGCAATGGAAAGTGTAGTTCATAGGTTCATAGGTTGATGCTAGGATATCAGCCCTAGGGCCTATATATGCCTAGACATGACAATTCCCTGGCTATGTCTTGCCACAATATTTACTTCCCAGGACGCCTGTCTAGCAAAGCAGCTGACATGATCTCTGGGGTCAATTTCCTATCTCTTATCCAATCTTCCAGGTTCTTTTTGTAGAAGGCCAAAGAGGCACTCTGCTTGACATGTGTGGACAGTCTATTCCAGAGTCTGGGGAGTCTCTGGGTCAGGAACACATCCCTGCAGCATGTATTGTTCATTGTGAAGACAAAATTTGATCCCTGGAGCATGTGGTTGTGAGGGTTTGGAATTCTTTAAGTGTAGCATGTCCAACAGCTGTGGGTTTGATATGGCATGGTATGTTAAGCAGAGATCGCCTCTGAGAACACAAGATGTCGCAGAGTATAGCTGGATGATTTTCAGATGGTCAGCATAGGGCATCTGGTTTAGGCCTGTGATTCATTTCATGAGGTATGTCTGCAGCCTATCTAATTGTTGCAGATGTCTTGTGAGGTACATAAGTAATGGGCCATTGCATTGTAGTCTGTACTGGGTCTACTGAGAGATGACTACAGTGGAACAATGGCCTCCTTTTCCTGGATGTAAAGCCCTTAGTGGGAGGTGTGCCACATAGGTGGGTTTCCTGAGTGTTGCAGCGATGTGGTTATGAAAGGTGAGACCACTGTCCACATGTGTCCCTATGTCTGCTATCACACTTTAGGTGTTTAGTGTATTGCCACCTATGTGGTACTTCATAAGTACGTGTCCTTTCCCAAAGGGGATAACTATAAATGTCTTGGCATTGATCTTGAAGCCATGGCTCAGGCACCAAGCATGTCTTTCTGTAAGGCCCTTCTGTAGAATATCCACATTGTGTAGGGATTCGATATTGGTTCCCAGTGTGCAGTCATCTGCAACCTTTATTTGCCAGAGTCCCTTATTGTTGGACTGTACTTCAGAGCAGTAGATGCCAAACAAGGGCAGTGCCAGGACTGAACCCTAAGGTACTCCAACTGTCATTTGTCTGGGGCTGGTGTTGGTGTCACCTACATTTACAGTGTGGGTTCTGTCAGTACAGCAGTTGGTAGCCCATTGGGTGAAATAGGGATTAATGGCCAGCTTGACACATTTATCTATGATTCCAGACTGGGGGATGGTGTTGAAGGCCTTGGCAAGGTCTGGATAGGGTGTGTGAACCCCTTTACCCTCATCCACAGCTCTGGAAATGGATTCACAGTTGTCAGTCAGGTTGAGGTGACATGACTGGTCCTTCACAAACTCAACCTGGTTAGGGTCCAATGTTTGCTAGTTGCCAATATCTTTGTTTTAATTTCCATGATAATACATTCCATGGCCTTGCAGATCAGGCACATCATACTGCTGTGGCTATAGTTCACAGGATCCAAGGTGGATCCCCCTTGTGGACTGGGATAACTGTAGCTGTGTGCCATACAGTGGGCACAAAACCTGAGGTGTGGCTATGATTAGACATGACATATATGTGAGGTGCCAGTTCAGTTTGTAGCTCATGTAGTACACAGCCTGGGATGTTGACTGGTCTCATGGCTGCTGTTGTCATAGCTCTGGAGATTGTGGGTTTTACCTATGTGGCCGTTATTACTGTAATCTGGCAATCCTTTCCTGTTGAGATGGGTCCTTTGTGGGTTATGAGGGGGGTGCAGTTGGCACTGAATTGATCTGACAGGATATTGGCAATATCCCAGGGAGGAATATATTTAATACCATCCTGTTGTAGCTCAGAGCAGTTCTGAGCATCGTCATTTAGATTCCTCACATAGCTATGGAACGGCTTGCAGTTGTCTTTGACATATTTGGCTATATTATGTTTGTAACTAGCTTTGGTGGATGTTATGAGGGATCTCTGCTTCTTACTCTAGCTGGTAAAGGAGTATTTTGCATCCTGAAAATCCTTCAATTTCTGCAACAGTTTCTTCCTTTTGTTGTACAGTATGTTTATGGCAGGGGGCCACCACATTGGCTTCTTTTTCTTGGTGGGGAGCTTCTTGGTTCTATATTGGATGGCACAATTCATGCACGAGTGGATGTGCTTTCATGTATGATTCAGCAGTCATCCTTTGAGTTCCCGTCTGCATGAGTGTCATGACATTAGTCACGTCTGACATGTGTAGCATGACACTGGCTTTGGAGATGTGTGTTACGGAGTTCTCCTTACTGGGGTGTGGGGGAGGGATTTTGATGTTAAGGGTGATTAGCTCATGGGCCGACCTGACCACCGATGGGGTGACCATAAGTGTGGATCATTTATTTCCCAAGTTGGTAATGACCAGGTCTAGGATATTTGAGACCCTGGTGGGACTATGGGTAACTTGATCCAGGGCATTGGGAATTATGACGTCCAAGAACCATTGGGCACATGTGCTGGTACACAGGTAGTTTTCCCAGTTAATGGCAGGGTAGTGTAAGTCACCCAGTATTAGGGTGTTTGCTTGTATCGTAATATTTCACAGTGTGTTTCAAAAGCTGTAGTGGTTATCATGGGGCATGGTGGGAGATCTGTAGAAAGCTATACCATTTGCAATGCAGTCTAACCTACTGTTAGTTGCACCAGGAGTATTTCAGGCACATTCTGTTGGGCAATTAGCCTGGTGGTGTGAATATCCTTGGTGAATATGGACACTCCTCCACCTTTATTGTTTTGGTCCTGGTTTGGTAGCCAATAGGTGTGGGTGAGTGCTGTACCTGGTACTGCAGGGGTGCTCTCTGGAGCCTTGGATCAGGTCTCTGTTACTGCACAGTTATCAATGTTCTCCACTTTTAGGTGTGCGTAGCGACTGCGAATGGCCAAAAAAACATTGATCCCTACACACACACAACCAAACACACACAGAGTTTCACAGTTGCCATGTCTGGGAATAGAACTCCTGACTAATTAGTATATCACACTAGAGCATTACACCATTCTAGCATTCACCACAGAGATTACTGGGTTACTCCTTCCCCAAAGGTGTATTTCAAAGTGAATGACATCAGCAGGCTTGCCAAAGTAGAGCAATGGAAGTTGTAATGACAATGAATGGCCTCAAAAGCATTGATCCCTACACAGACAAACATACACACAAACTTTTACACTTATATCTGGGATTAGAACTCCCATCTAACTAGCATATCACACTGCTGTATTATGCAGTTATAGCACATGCCATGGAGATAAGTGGGCTACTCCTTCCCCAAAGGTGTATTTCAAAGTGGATGACATCAGCAGCCCTGCCAAAGTAAGGCATTTGAAATAGTAGTGAGTGTGACTGGCCTAAAAAACATTGATCCCTACACAGACAAAAACACACAGTTACCATGTCTGGGATTAGAGCTCCTACCTAACTAGTACATCACGCTATAGCATTACACAGTTATAGGACGCACCATGGACATTACTGGGCTATTACTTCCCCAAAGGTGTATTTCAAAGTGGATGACATCTGCAGCCCTGGCAAAGTAGGGCATTTGAAATTGTAGTGAGTGTAACTGGCCTAAACAGCATTGATCACTACACAGACAAGCACACAGTTGCCATGTCTGGAATTAGAACTCCTACCTAACTAGTACATCTCACTACAGCATTACACAGTTATAGGATGTGCCACAGACATTACTGGGCTACTACTTTCCCAAAGGTGTATTTGAAGGTGAAGACATCAGCTGGCTTGCCATAGTAGGGCAATGGAGAGTGCAGTGTGTGTGCATGGGCCATAACTCATTCATCTAGAGGCAGACACACACAACTCAGGCACACCCAGGTTTATATTCCACAGGTACATGTTTACAACTGCTAGATGACTACTAACTTGTACAGTCATGTTACACAGTTAGCACAAGCACCACTGACACTATAGTGCTGAGGGACAGCAGAGGCAAATGTCTATGGTGATTGACATTTGCACATCTTGTTGTTTTAGCCAATTGGATGTGTGCTGGGTGGGACAGGCCTCATGATGGGAGGCTCTTTGTCACTGTCACTCTCTTCCACACAGCTATGTATGTGCATTTTTGGCCTGTTATAGTGTGTTGTCCTTGGATATATGTATATATTCCTATCCAATGTATGTGCAAAGCATGACTGGTGTGTATTGAGGAGTGTATGCACTAACATCTGCGACTGTCAAATATGTATGTTCCACTGTTGTTGCCAGACATGGGCTTCATTTCTGTAAGTGTGTAAGGATGCCTAGTATGACCTTTCAGTATTTTGTTGTCTGACAAGGCCTTCATTTCTCTAAGTGTGGGAGCATGCCCAGTATGACCTTCTGTATTAAATGTGTGAATCCATTCCAGGTAGATTGTACTCCAGTGCAAATGTTTTTGACCTACATCTACAGCTAGTAACCTGTTTCTGCATGATATCTGTAGATTGGGTGTCAATATGGGGTCAAAATGGGCAAATGATAGTGGGTTACTGTAGGTAATTGTGTCTGTGCTGCTTCTGCTACATGGTCTTGGTGTTAGCAGAGATATTCAAACATATATACTGTTTTACACTGTGATGTTTTATGTCATCAAGTACTGTCAGGTATACATATTTGCTTGCAGTGATGTCCTGGGGAATGCAGGGTGAATGCAGCTGTGTCCAATATTGTGGTCAGCAGCCTACATATTCTTGCACAATCATGCCATTCTAGAGGGAAAGCTGCAGACACTTGCTGCTGGGTCTGCATAAATGATTCAGCATGTTGGTACAGTGGTGGCTGAGGATCCCATGCTTGTAGATCCATCGAAGTGACAGTATGGCCATATATTGCTGTGGCCATGCCTCATAGCTGTACAGTTTCACACAGGTTACTCAGAAGCAGGGGTCATAATTCTGGACATTACCCCTTCACATTGTGGTTAATGAGCAGGTTTGTAGCCAACCATTCTTGTGTATGCAGCCAGGGATAGTATGTGCACACACCTGAGTTTCAGACTTCACATACTCCATGCCGCCCATGCTCCTACCCCCCCCCCTATTATTCTATCCTCTTCCAAACATTATGCAAACATTATCTGATATGTACCCTATAGTTATTAGCTCATCCCAGCAGTAATTTGGTGTTGGTCCACAGGTCATGCAGTAGGACATGGTGGACATGTTACTGAGATTTGTCCACATGGCCTTGCATTTGAGTTCTGTGGACTGTGTTATGTTGCTATTTGGGAGTCCATGACTTAGCATACATTGGCAGTATGGGTGAGACACAGGCCTTTGGCAGAGGACTGTAGGTCATTTGGTACTGATGCAGGCCAGCTGTAGCAGGCAGTTGCATTCTGTCACTCCTCCCAGACTGCAATACACTATATTCCCCTGGGGTGACAGGGTAGGTGTGCAAGGTGTTCATGCCAATACTTTCTGTCATTATTGATCTCAGTGGTGTGGATGTCAGCAGGGTGCTGCTTAAGGCTAGGGACACACCTGCTTGGGACACCTGTTCTGCATACTGCATTCTTTATCTATAAGACCGGAAAGGTATCTGAGGGTGGTGGTGGGGTGAGCTGGTTGCATGTGTGCTATGGATACTACTTGTATCTGACTCACAGATATGCATGGGGCATTCCAATTATGCTGGCTTGTGCAGGGACATCAGCTGTTTCTCAATACTTTATACCTATGACCTTTGTGGTCTGTCAGTGTTTGGCCAGATGACATCGGTATTCCCTACTACAAGCCCAGCTAATGTGCTGCTAACCTGTATGTACAATTCCAAGAGTGTGTGCATTTGACAGTTACATATTATACACTGTCTGTCTGGGCTACGTCCCCCTGTGTACTGCTTGTATGCCTGGGCCCACATTCATGCCATGTCCATCTTTCAGGTGGTGAAACATGTTACTTCCAAACATTTACTATGGCTTTCTGATGGAATGTGTTTTGCTGGGAAGCATTGTTTTTGGCACTGCAGTTGTGAGAACTTGGCCCTGTCATTGGCAATACTGGCCAATGGCCACCAGGACAAACCTCACCATGCATACATACTGAGCACTTTCACACAATATATGACACACACACCAACCTAACACACAGCCCTGCATATTGTACACATGCTATAATCTATCCTGCTATCTTAGCCAGCTCAGGTAATCTATTATTATACCTACACCACAGTGACTATACCTACACGTACATGTTACTACATTTCTACATAGGATTGGAGAGGCACACCTGACTGTTACTACATTTCTACATTGGATTGGGGTGCACACCTGACTGTTATTACATTTCTATGTAGGATGGGGGGGCACACCTGACAGTTACTACATTTCTACATAGGATTGGGGAGCACACCTGACTGTTACTATATTTCTACATAGGATTGGTGGGCACACCTGACCATTACTACATTTCTAAATGGGATTGGGGGGCACACCTGACTGTTACTACACTTTTACATAGGATTGGGGGGGTGCACACCTGACTGTTGCTGCATTTCTACATAGGATTGGGGGGACAGCTGACACTTATACACATTTGCTATGACTGTACTGGTATTTCAGGTACTCCATTTCATTCTGTATTCTGACCTATCCTGCTGACTAGATGCATATCAGTGTACTACAGGTCTTAGGTTTTATTGACCTACATTTCAGTTTATGACTTCTTACCCTTCAGAACTAACATCCCACTGCCTGACCTGTTGTAGTCTGTCTGTGTAGGTCTTGGGGGATGTTCTCCATAGCAATCACTCAGTGGCCTTAGCGCAGCCTTTATTTGTTTTTGTCTACACCTGTCCAGCTGGCTGAGACTGTTGTTGGGTGTGTGAGCCTCCCTGATGGGCATATGTGTGTCCTATGGACACACATGTGGACCAGCACATTTCCTGCAGTGAGTTTTGTCACCATTTCTAGTACTGACTACTATGGTGACACCAGTATTTGTTACAGATCTCATGCTGCCACTATAGGTGTCTACTGTCTGCTAGATTCCCTTGCATGCTCACATCCATACCATAGGTACAAGTAACAATACATACTACTCCATTCGGCAATTGATAGGAAGAGTGACTTACCTTGTGGCTGTGCCAGTAGTGAGGATGGCGCTGGAGGGCTGACTATGTCGGATGCACATAGTACACTCCTTATACATGGTTAAGCACAGGTAGTGTCATGTTTGGCATCCCTTTTACTGTATGTGTGAGACAGAGAGAGGTGTCATTCCCTGGGTTCCTACCGTGTCAGTGTATGTGCTATGTGTTGCCTCTTTGCCATGGCCTGGGCATACTGGGCATGCCTTCTTTTGCCTACTGGGGCAGGCTCAGGTTGTTCCTCCTCTGAGTCACTCTGTGCCTGTGCAGGCCTTGGCAATGGTGGAGGCTGTGTGGCTCTACCCCATGCTGTTTCTGCTACAGCTGTTTCTGCAGGACCATATTGTGTAGCATGGCGCATACGATGATAATTTGGGTACATGTAGCTGGTGAATACTGCAAGTCTCCACCGGATGTGTCCAGGCACTGGAACTGTGACTTGAGCATCCCAAACACATGCTCTATTATTATTCTGGTCTGTGCGTGTGCCTCATTATGGAGTTCTTGTATGGGTGTGCGTGCATTTCTGATGGGTGTCATCAGCCATGGCTCCAGTGCGTAACCAGCATCCCCAACTAGGTGACCCTAAGGGATGTCCCCATTGGCAAATCTCTGGTACAGCTGTGTCAGATGCCATATGTAGGAGTTGTGATAGCTTTCAGGCAGCCAGCACATTCATTCATTATAATGCCCTGGGCATCGCACAGGACCTGGCAGTTGATAAAGGGGAAGCCCTTGCGGTTGATGTAGACCCTACCCTGCTCACCTCATGGTGCTTTGATGTGTATATGCGTGCAGTCTATAGCACCCACTACCTCAAGGTATTCTGCTATTTGGTGGAAGAGATGCATATTGCTGGCCAAAGCCTCATGTGTGTTGTGGAAATATACGTGCTCACCGGCATGTGCTGTCATGGCATCCAGGAACTGCTGGAGTACCCTGGATGCTGATACCTGTGAGATCCCCATGATATCCCCAGTTGGCCTTTGGAAGGTACCTGTGGCTAGTATTCTTAGACCTACACATACCTTGGTATCCACTGGGATGAGTTCCCCTCTGTTGGTTCTGTGGGTGAGGTGTGGCCGGCACAGCTCAACAATTTGCTGCAGGAGGTCCCTGTCCACCCTATAGTGCTCCACTATCTCCAGCTCATGTAGCCCCTGGTAGGTTACCCTGGGTCTGTACACTCTTTTCCTTCACCTCACTGTGGGTTGGTCATCAACATTCTTATACTCACCACCCTCAGCCTCTTCCACATGTTAATTTATGATAGCTGTTGCAGCACCTATCATCTTGTTGCTTTTGTTTGGTAAAATCTCCCCACTTATGTACACCAGTGGTGTAGAGTTTGTGGCAAAACCCAGAGGGAAAGGTGTTTGCATAGTTTATAGTGGTGTGCTTGGCTGGGCTGTTGCCTGTATAATTGGCTGATTCAGATACATTTCACCTGTCAGCTATGCTAGTTCTCCTTGATTTCCTTCCTACTGCTGTTTTCCCTTCCCACTGCCTTCCTGTTTAAGCCCCAAGGTGTGCCATGCAAACACAGTGCTCAGATGTGCACGGAGCTGCTATTTCCTGGTTTACTTTTTTTTTCCTTTAAAACATGGTACGTGGCACGCACATCTGCTTGGGCAATGTAAAGAGTGCTAGGCAGGCTCAGACACACCCCCTTGCTTAGCTCAGATAAGCTAAGGGCAAACCTGAGCCACAGGGCTCCAGTAGACTTACAGTATGCCTGACACACCCCTCTAGGATGTCAGCTAGCTCTTAGGCTTGCACCATGGTCTTCCTGCCCCAACACAGTTGGGTGCAGGCTAGCCATGAGGGGGGATCTGGGATTCAGTATCATTCCTCTCAATTGCATAGGATTGCCTGCTAATGCCTAGTTACAAATCCCACACTGAGCCTCCCCCCTTAGCAACCACTATTCACTGGCCATGTTGTCTTTTGCCTGCCATTGAGTATAATGGCAAAATTGTGATTTTGGATAAAATGCTTATTTCAGGAGGTTTTTTTTTTTTTTTTTTTCGGCCTGATCCCATTTGCACACCGCTGCCCTTCACTTAAACAGCCAAAATCGGCTAAAAAATAAAAGTTATTTCTTTTTTTTTTTGCAACTGTTTTCCATGCCAATGGCCATATATTTGTCCACTGGCATGGTTTCCACATTAGATACCCCCTTTATTTGGAGCTGTCATGGCTCCGTTTTGTAGTTTGCAGAAATGAAATTATTTACTAACCAAGTACATTTCTGCAGACTTCACTAGTCCTGCACATCTGGCTGCCAGCTTCCTGGATCACAAATTCCCCTCATTTGCATGGTTTTCACCTGCAAATGGGGTCATTTGCATACAGGAGCTGTGTCTGTTCAGGAATAGTGCAGGAGCACTCGTGCACGTCCCAGTTGCTTGTTCCTGGATCGCACAGCAGCCATATTGCCTCTAGCAGCTCCAGCAGCTCCTGCACTATTTCTGCACACCATGCAGACCTTGTTGAATCCTGGGGGATGTCTTCAATTATACTTCTGATCACAAAAATTGATATAAATAGGTAACCTATATATATATATATATATATATATATATATATATATATATATATATATATATATATATTTATATATATATATGATTGTGTGTTTTGAAAATTATATTGTGGAATTGCTATCTGGACAGTGAAATGTTCATGGGTATTTGCATGATATGTATATGTATCATGAGGGGGAGGGGGTTTATAAATTAACTTTACGTTACTAAGGGGTTTATATCTATAAACCGGTTACTGACTGGTTGTTGTCATCAGTCTTTGGCAATGATAAAGCAATTGATTAGCTTTGAATTGAATGTATTATTGTCAAATAAACAAAGTAAAGGAGTGGTTTATTTTCTTAGATGCTGGGAAATCATACATGTTTCTTTTTCAGATAAATCTGTTATATAAGAATATACAATCCTTTGTTTTAAGATGTTTGGTAATATCGGGGAATGTGACATATAAACTAGCATGTCACCTCTGTATAGTACTAGTGTTATGAATTATACTTTTAATGTAATCATATTATTGATGGTTTATTAATTTTTAAATAGTCATAGGCAGATACATTAACAATGTTTAAGCATAGTAAATTAACAATTAATGTTTAGGGTATATGTTAATACTAATTTATGGAACATTAATAATTAGTATAGATTTACCAGAGTGGTGCACTTTTATACATATATGTTTGGTTTGAAATGTAAATGTTTACTATATTATTCATTTTAATTCTACTACATAAGATAGTTAAGAAACATCTTACTATTTTGGTTAATTCAGATAAACATACCTATCCCATTTCATTCTAAATACATATAAGTACATTTTGAATGTAACCTAGATTTAAATTAAACTATTGTAAATTATGATTAGAGGGAAGCTGTTAGTAACAACGCTAAATACTGACTAGATATTTTAGAGGTAAAAGCAGAAGAGTGGATACAGAAGCTTTGAAGATGACAGAAGATGATTTGAAAGACTATGTCATCAAATCAGGAATGCTACTCTCCATGTTAGGGGTTGTAAATATAATTGTTATATTGTTACTGAGTGTTTTTTATTTTTTGTCCATGACAAAAAATATTAAACCTAAATACTGTCAAATTCTTGAAAATTATTCCTTAAATCTGCTACACTTAATACAACTTAGAAATGACAATGTATATAAGTGCATTTCATTGAACATAAATGGATTAAATAATCCTATGAAGAGAGGCAGTTTGTTTAAATATCTTAAAATGAATAAAGCTGATATAGTATTCCTACATGGAACATATCTAATAAAGAAAGATACTGAGAAACTAAGATGTAAACATTATTCAGTAGGAGAGGCACTATAATAATGTTGAAGAAAGCATTAACTACACCCAAAGAAATTGATTTTCACATTGACAAAAATGGTATGATGGGATTAGTTGTTCATGAAATAGATAAGAAAATATTTACTTTTGTTAATATGCACTAGATCTCTGGAATTGGTTCCAAAGTATCAAAAAAAGTATTTAGATCATATAGCTTTACATGCAAAATGTAAAATTCTAATGGCAGATTACTTTGGGTCTATATTATAAAATCAAAAGTTTACTTACCCTAATACCTAAATGTCGACACCTATTCTGCAAACTGCATATACACTGAACACCCTAAACCGTGAAATTCAAAAAGTTAAACTGTCATGCTTGTCCCACCCCACCGCCCGCTGCATACTACCTACACAAACAAACTAAATAAACCACATACATACACTAACCAAAACCCTACTTCTAACCCTAAACTAAGCCCTACTTCAAGCCCTACACTAAATCTTTCATATAGCACCATGTATGCACTTAACTTAACCCGCACCCTAACCCTAAGGTCCGTAACTATCGCACACTTACCTTAAAAAGCTAAACCCAAACAAACTAAATAATCCAGACACATACACTTAACAAAACCCTACACTAACTGTAACATACATTACCATCTATGCACTTACCTTAACCCGCACCCTAACCCTAAGGTCCATAACTATCACACACACTTACCTTATGGAGCTATACCGCAGAAGGTCAGCCATAACGATTTGACATTTCCGCTTTTGTGTTTCTGGATGATCGATGTTTTCACGGTTCGATGAAAACAGGTCATCATTTAAGCGTTCGGGTAAGTAAACGTTCATCTTTTTAATATAGACCCAGTGACTTCAATTCCATATGTGCAGAAAAGGATACTACCAAACATAAGAAACCCAAAATAACTGCTACTGCTAAACAACTAAACAATTTCATCAATATGATGGATCTTGGAGATATTCAAGACCTAAAATTGGCAAGTACATTAAATTCTTGTAGATTTGACACCCAAATCAATATATATAAAGTATTTGCTTCTAATGGGCTATATTCAAAAATAGAAGAAGTATCAATAACATCATGTCCTTTGTCTGATCATAATGCCATTATTTTCTAACTTAATCTGAAGCCAAGTGAATTAACATTTTGGCAAAAAATACTGGCATATGTAGTTAAAATTAAAGGATTTAACATTTCTAATGTTATCCCATGGAATGCATTAAAAGCCTGTATTCATGGTAGAATAAAGAATTGGTAATTATTAAAACTAAAGGAATGGGATGATGAATTGAATGTGCTTCAAACAAAAATTGATAACTTAAAATTAAAATTAAAGCCCTCTGATAGAGGTACAACTACAGACTTAAAAGAATTGAAGCAAAATACATATAAATACTAAATCATAAATTAACACTAAACCTAGAGAAGCTTAAGTTGCAAATGTATACAGTAAATCCTAAACATCTACAGAGAATAGCCATAAGATCAAAAATGTTAACTAGCATAAATCATATTAAAATATCTCAAATCAAGTAAATAATAAGCTTAACAGACCAACAAACTTAAAAGACATTTTGGAACCTTTTAGAAGGCATTATGAAGAAATTAAAAGTAGAGATCTAGTATTAGATAATAATAATAGTACTGACAACTTCTTAAAAGAAAATATAAAATATAAAGTAACAAAAGAGCAAAATGATATGTTAGATAAAATCATTGCTATTAGAGAACAGAAAGAACAAATAAAAAGTCTAAAAAATAATAATGCTCATGGTTTATATGGCTTAATCTCAGAATTATATAAAATGATTCCAGATAATGTACTAAAACCTCTAATAAATGTATTTTTTGAAGTTAGATGTTCATTAAATATTCAGACTTCATGGAAATACTCTTTGATATCCCCTATTTTAAAATAAGATAAAGATCCTAAGGTATGCACTTTGTATCACCTTATTTCCTTATTGGATGTTCATTATAAAATTTTCATGGCCACATTGACTAAAAGACTAAACAACATAATCCCAAACTTGATTAATGAAGATAAAACTGGATTCATCATGGGAAGAATAGTGAAAGATAACATTATTAGATTTTATCTTTAGTAGATTTAGGTAATAATAATAATAATAATAAAAAGAGTTATCAATGGTATCTTTAGATATTGATAATGCATTTGATTCAATTAATTGGCTATATTTAGGAAAAGTTCTTAATGTATATAATTTTCTCCAAACTTCATAGAAATAATTAAATTATATAATAACACATTTTATTTTGTTAAAATCGATTCTTTAATTTCTCATTCTTTTAAAATATCAAGTGGGACAAAGCAAGGATGCCCACTATCTCCATTACTTTTTGCCTTATCTATAGAACCCTTTTTCACATTTATTGGGATCAATAAGGAAATAAAAGGTGTTTCAGTTGATGATACATATAACTCCAAAATCCAGTTATTTGCAGATGATATTTTATTAACTACTAATAATATTGAATCTTCATTACAGTATATTATTAAATAAATAAAATACTTTGATAAAATCTCTGGATTATAATTTAATCAGAATAAAACAGAAACAATGATAATAAATAAAAAAATTACATCCAATTTAAAAAGTACAGAGTTTAATTAGGATAATAAACAATTTAAATATTTAGGAGTTAATACAAAAACTAAATGGAGAGAAACAGTGGCATTAAATTATAAAAATATAACAAATACCATTTCAAATCTAACTGAAAGCTGGAACAGAAGTTTTTTTCTTGATAGAAGATAGATTTATACTAATAAAAATGATAACATAATGATAACAATACCAAAGATACAATATCTTGCTTGACCAATACTATTATTACTCACAGAAAAGACAATTAAGAGGTTAAATGCTATATTATTAACATTTTTGTGACACTCCCAAAAGCCAAGAATATCCTACAACTGACATACTAAAAGCTGGGAAGAAAATGGTATTGGGTTCCCTAATATTAATCTTTATATTAAATCTCCCATCTTAAACATTGTAAGTCATTGGCTAAGTTCAAGATATAGCTCAAATTGGAAATGTTTGCATGAAAAAATTCTAGCTTCAAATATGGTAATTGAAACAAAATTTAATGTTTCATCAAACATTAATGCAATGTATTGGGTGCAGAAAGACTATTGTATAAATAATTGAAGCTTTGCTTCTTATAACTTTGGAATTAAATATATTCTATATAATTTTAAATTGGTTTGTTTGTGTCTTTCGGCTTTTCCCGGTTAGAGGTTGCCACAGCGGAACTCTGGTCCGCTAATGATTGGCAGTTGATTTTTATGTACTGGCTTGCCAGGCCTGATGCACAACCTTCAACAAAGGTACACCCATTCACGCATGTCTCCACGCAGAAGACGCTCTAGCTGAGAATCGAACCGGACAACGTCTTACTGTGAGGCGACAATGCTACCGCAGCTCCACCACTGCGGGTGGAAAGTAATTATTTAGTTAAACAGTTATTGTACCTGATTGTTCCTATAGCTTATTCCATTGGTTGTCTAGAATCATTTAATATAATATCTAATTTTGAAAAGAAGAATTTAAAATTTGCTACCAATTCTTAGATGGAAATAAAATACGTTCCACAGAGCAACTTTTAGCGAGATTTAACACAAATAATACAAATTGCTTAGATATACAGACTCTAAGAGAATTTATAAATAGTAGTTTACAAATATCCCTAGCCATGAATACTAAACCCATTCCTAAAACTTTAGATTTATTTTCAGATTTGTGCTATTAAATATAAAATTAAGTCATACTTTTGAATAATTTAGAAAAGTTTAAGAACTGAACTTATGGATTTTGATTTTCTCATTGGGAATATTCTACAAATATCATTCTCAGAGGTCAACAAGAAGCTATATTTAAAATCTATAAGCAACTCCACATCATCCATTTATTAGAACATTTTTACTTGGAAGTTATTGCATAGAAGCTTTTTAACCACAAATAAAATAGCACTTTTCTATAAAAAAAAGAAAACCTAAGATGTTAAAGATGGGCTTTTAATTTATAGGCATATTGGGAGTATGATTTTAAAGTGTCAAAAGGTTGTTTCATTTTGGGAAAAATTTAGAAATTTTGCTAAGGCCTTATGGTCAGACAAATGCAATATAATTAATTCTTTAATTATATTGAATGTTATAATTCCAGGTCCTATCCCAAAAACTGAAGTGCCTCTCTATGTCTATCCTGGCTATTAACAGAAAGGTAATACATTGAAAAAGTAAAAGTTGCCTCTCTTTCCCAGAATTTACTTGTCTAGCAACAAATGTGTGTAATAAAGAGTTGCAAATCTTACATAACAGAACCATAAATGTTACACTAAGAAACTATCTTGGCAAAAACGTAAAGACTTATTAGAGGAATAATAATGATATCATCCAATGTCAGATTTTGTTATGGACACCGTATATAGTTTTTTGAATTGCCTTTCTTTTTCCTTTTATTTTTTTTTTGTTTCATCTGATTATTTATTTATGTATTTGAATGTATGTTATTTTAAAATTCAATAAAAATATTTTAAAAAAATTTAAATTCTCCATCTCACCAAAAATCTATTTACAGAGATTTCATTCCTTATCTTTTCCCTCCCATGGTTCTTCAGCTATCTTACAAATAAAGAACAAGCCATAAAATGCAACAATATTTTCTTTTTTACTTCATTCTTATTTCTAGAGAATTTTTTCAAGGCACCCCCCCCCCACCATTCCATATCTTTATTAACAAACTTTATTCAACCTATAAGAAAACACCTATGACATGATATTCTGATGATGGCACCCTCATTTGCTTTGTCCCTGTCCTCTCAAATTTAAATAATCACATCCAGGGAAACATCACTAGAACAATCACTACTCCTTCTAAGCTGTAAAAAAATCAAAAACAGAAATTAATTACTTTTACTACAAAACAGTTTCAGATCAAAAATAATAATTCCAAATTCACTCTGAAAACAACACTAAAGTAGAACCCATTCAAAAAAGAAACCTGCTGTGAATAATAATTGATGAACACTTAAAATCCACATCCTTTGATATGTAAAATCTACACATCCTCAGAGATGAGAAATACAAACTTGGCTTGTTATACAGAAGTAAACAATACCTTACTGACAGTACTATGAAAGTCATTGCATTAGCCAATTCTCATCTCTCCTTTATGGTTCCCCATCTTAAACAACCTTCTAGGAGTCAAAACATTAAAACTAGATAGCTATTATAACAAACCTGCTAGATATGCATCAAATCTTTATACAAAACTCACCACTGCACCTCTTTAAAGCAACTGAACTTGCTTGAGCCTAAACTTAACTCTATCACAACTAATTACTGCCCATAACATAATCTATAAACCCAAAACCTGTCTGGCACTACAAGTTATACTAACATTTTACTCACCAGTCAAGGAGCTATGCTTTCAAATAAATTGCTCTTACTAAAAGCAAATCTAGCAATTCAGCTGAAGACTCATGTTATTCCTGCTATATTTCCAAACTATGGAACTCCCATACACTTCATCTAAAACAAATAGTTAAATCAATTTTTTTCAAAACTCAACTGAAGCAATAACTTGATAACTCCTAGATCTGCTCTTTCTCAACTCATGCAAATCCCATAATGGTAAGTATAAAAGCTATTCCTAACAGTACTCATGATAAACATTAAAGATATTACTAACAATAGTCATACCATTTATCTGTACCTTTTCTTCAATGTTTTACTATCCTTTCTGAAATTATACCCTTTTTGATCTCAGAAACTTTCTTTAACAGATCACTAGCAGCTATTATACCTTTCACTTATGCATCTCTATTCTGCTGTAACTTCCTTTTCCACTTCTTTTACCCTGATATAACTAGTACAAGGAATTAAATATATCTTACAGCATGTCTGTATTTATTGCACTGCTGAATACAAACTCTCTTCTATACCTGTTATACTATTGATTACATCAGCACCTACTGTATACAGCAAGGTATGTATTTTAAGTTCTGTGTGTAATTCAAGTTTTTCCACCATGCTTACAACTTCTACATTTGTATTTTCTTTTGAGTGTATGCCACTGCTAATAATTTAAGGGGCTTTTATCTATATACATATTATCTTTTGTGTGTTGATATTCTGCAGTATGTCCATGTCAGTCTACATTGCCTTTCTTTTTCCTTTTATTTTTTTTTTTGTTTCATCTGATTATTTATTTATGTATTTGAATGTATGTTATTTTAAAATTCAATAAAAATATTTTTAAAAAATTTAAATTCTCCATCTCACCAAAAATCTATTTACAGAGATTTCATTCCTTATCTTTTCCCTCCCATGGTTCTTCAGCTATCTTACAAATAAAGAACAAGCCATAAAATGCAACAATATTTTCTTTTTTACTTCATTCTTATTTCTAGAGAATTTTTTCAAGGCACCCCCCCCCCCACCATTCCATATCTTTATTAACAAACTTTATTCAACCTATAAGAAAACACCTATGACATGATATTCTGATGATGGCACCCTCATTTGCTTTGTCCCTGTCCTCTCAAATTTAAATAATCACATCCAGGGAAACATCACTAGAACAATCACTACTCCTTCTAAGCTGTAAAAAAATCAAAAACAGAAATTAATTACTTTTACTACAAAACAGTTTCAGATCAAAAATAATAATTCCAAATTCACTCTGAAAACAACACTAAAGTAGAACCCATTCAAAAAAGAAACCTGCTGTGAATAATAATTGATGAACACTTAAAATCCACATCCTTTGATATGTAAAATCTACACATCCTCAGAGATGAGAAATACAAACTTGGCTTGTTATACAGAAGTAAACAATACCTTACTGACAGTACTATGAAAGTCATTGCATTAGCCAATTCTCATCTCTCCTTTATGGTTCCCCATCTTAAACAACCTTCTAGGAGTCAAAACATTAAAACTAGATAGCTATTATAACAAACCTGCTAGATATGCATCAAATCTTTATACAAAAACTCACCACTGCACCTCTTTAAAGCAACTGAACTTGCTTGAGCCTAAACTTAACTCTATCACAACTAATTACTGCCCATAACATAATCTATAAACCCAAAAACCTGTCTGGCACTACAAGTTATACTAACATTTTACTCACCAGTCAAGGAGCTATGCTTTCAAATAAATTGCTCTTACTAAAAGCAAATCTAGCAATTCAGCTGAAGACTCATGTTATTCCTGCTATATTTCCAAACTATGGAACTCCCATACACTTCATCTAAAACAAATAGTTAAATCAATTTTTTTCAAAACTCAACTGAAGCAATAACTTGATAACTCCTAGATCTGCTCTTTCTCAACTCATGCAAATCCCATAATGGTAAGTATAAAAGCTATTCCTAACAGTACTCATGATAAACATTAAAGATATTACTAACAATAGTCATACCATTTATCTGTACCTTTTCTTCAATGTTTTACTATCCTTTCTGAAATTATACCCTTTTTGATCTCAGAAACTTTCTTTAACAGATCACTAGCAGCTATTATACCTTTCACTTATGCATCTCTATTCTGCTGTAACTTCCTTTTCCACTTCTTTTACCCTGATATAACTAGTACAAGGAATTAAATATATCTTACAGCACGTCTGTATTTATTGCACTGCTGAATACAAACTCTCTTCTATACCTGTTATACTATTGATTACATCAGCACCTACTGTATACAGCAAGGTATGTATTTTAACTTTTATGTGTAATTCAAGTTTTTCCACCATGCTTACAACTTCTACATTTGTGTTTTCTTTTGAGTGTATGCCACTGCTAATAATTTAAGGGGCTTTTATCTATATACATATTATCTTTTGTGTGTTGATATTCTGCAGTATGTCCATGTCAGTCTACATTGCTTTTATATTACTTTGGCCATGCATTCATAATCGGCAAAAAAATAAAATTAGCTGATATAGCCCTGGACACTTTAGCATACTAGTGAAGTTCATGGAGTTGAATGTAAATTAGCCTATTTTGCATATAACATGACCTGAATTTATATAAAAATGTTGAGCATTGACATGTTAACTTGCTAATAGCAGAGATAGGCAAAAAATATTTTAGGATACTGCAGACTTATTAAAGTAAGGACATATTTAAAAAAATATTATAATTTCATTAGAAACACTTCAAAATCTATTTCATTAATGAGTTAAGGGTCATATTTAATGAATTTATATATATATATATATATATATATATATATATATATATATATATACATATATATGATGTGCATGTTGTGATAGCAATGACAGATTGCTGGATTTGTGTCATTTGGAAGTTGGATTTCATGACAACAGCAGCAGTGGAAATGATTACTGATGACAGAAACTGATCATTACTACTGTATAATTTTCAGATTTTGCATACATGGGTATAAATAAAGTAATTTATTACAGAATTCTGCAGTGCTAAGGATATCAATAGGCATGTGTGATGAATTTAAGATTTTTGGAATGACAGTGCTGAAAAAGATGTTTCATGAATACAAATGTATTATGACAGTTGCAGAAGGTAGGGGGAGGGTACTTTTTGTGACAAAAGTGATTGCATTTGTGACCTGAGTGAACTGTAATTAATATATTGTAATTTTATGTGGCTATATTGAGATTTTTGTATGTAATTATAATGTTTGTGTTGAATAACATTTTATTTAATGTGGGTGGGAATAAGACTTGGCCAGTGATTTGTACTTTAAAATCGGATTACATCCAAACATTATTGTCACACTTTCTGACTGTGGCCCTTTTTGCACATGAAATATTGATGGAAAATAATGGATCAA
Source organism: Protopterus annectens (assembly GCF_019279795.1). Taxonomy (NCBI): domain Eukaryota; kingdom Metazoa; phylum Chordata; order Ceratodontiformes; family Protopteridae; genus Protopterus; species Protopterus annectens. Next base: position 1,598,030,614 of record NC_056725.1, on the reverse strand, counting down.
AGCTGAGAAAAGATAACTTTAGCAATGGTGAAAATTGTGTCTTCATGGCAGCATTTAGGACATATGGGGAGCTTCTTTTTGGAAGAGGGGATCAGACAAGCTGAACGGAACAGGGTCTGAAATCAAATTGTTGTTGAAGTTAATGCAATGGGTGGAAGGAACTGAGCACTGGCACAGTGCAGGAAAAGGGCAACTTTTAAGGAAGCACATGCTAGAAGCAAGGCCAGGCAGAATGCAATATCCCATACTATTATGGGGCAGGGCTTCAAATCTTATTCAAATAACACAGGTGAGGAATACCTTCTATCCATGTTTAACTATGACACAAAATATGATGGAACAGAAATACTTAGAGGTGGTGTGGATACTGCTCCATCTTACCAATGTCTGCAACAACAGTACTCATCTGCTTATGAAGGTTGTTTTAACATCGCTAACACATATTTATATAGGGAATTGAGTGTGACAAGGAGTGATTTCATTGAATACATCACAATTATTAAATTACTAGACAGACCTTGTACATCAGTACAAAAGGGAAATGATGGCAGTGTGCATAATAGGTGTCACTCCCTTTAAAGCATGCATTACTGAATGCTACCCCATTATTATTAATGTTTTAAAATACTTTTTACAGAGTCAGCATCAGAAACAAATAGTTCAACTACACCTACAAATTTGGATGATGTCAGCAGTGGAATGGGTGTTGCTGCTGCTGATGATGATACCATAGTAACATTTATGAGCCCGGCCTGAGGAAAGTGGCTGGCAGCCCTGAAGTTTTATTGCAGGATATCTCACCACACAACATGTTAGTAACTCTGCAGAAAGTGATAGTACATCAAAAATCCAAGCTCATCCATCTTGACATAGCATTCATGGCTGTACCAGAGTAACACCCCCACACCTCTACACCATTATCTCAAAACCCACAGGAACACTTTGTGGATGATGGCAGGCATTTAGAGGCAGCACAGCCCATAGTGACACCTTTACAAAGAGGAGCCAGGTACATAATTTCTAACAGCTGCCTCAAGCATTGCATAAAGCATTGGCTGCTCAACAGGAAATGTATCATGGCATTGTTAGGGCTCAGACCAGTGCCACCCAGAGACACCTGAAAGTGGTCAGAGTTCTCTGGAGTATGGGCAATCATTGCCAGCATTGTTTAGAAATGGTCAGGATATGGATAATGCCATGATTTCACTGATGTGTAGTATGGTGGCACACCAAGCATTAGTGACCACTTCCATTCATACACTAGTTAGGAAATACCAGCTTCAAGCTGGAGTCAGCCTTGCAAGGGGCACAGGATGTGACAATGTCCTGACACATTGGGGGAAGATCACATGATAATACTTTGCTTCTCAAGAAAGTAATGTAAGTAGTCAAGGCAAACAAGCACAACATATTTCATGCAGGCCATATCAATGTTCATCTACACCTAGCTGAACTTTACATTCATAGTCATGATCACACAACACTGTTAGATCAGTGGCAGTAGAATCACCTGCTTCAAGTAATTCACAATGTTGGACCAAGTCACCTTACAGTTCTCATGGTAGCTCCTTTTCAAAATCTCTTGCATCATCACCTAGCCTATCTATAGGAAATCTGCAGGGCTCATTGGATCTTAAGCTATTGTGAATCAGCTTCAAACAGACAACTATATGTTTAACTGGAATAGGGGGCAAGTTTGCAGGTATATGCATTTCATCCCTGTAAAACTAGTATGTACACTATCAATGAGCAGTATAAAAAAAAACAATACTACGTTGATTACCATTCCTGCAGGTGGCAGTTACCTAAAACATAAAAGTAGTAATTCACAAATAGTTTCAGAAATATATAATAAGTGAATGACAAATTAAAATGAGTATCCTGTCATGTAAACTTACACTGCTGCCACTTTACCATCCCCACTGCAGAAATGGTGATATTTTCTTATGGTTCATAAATCAGAAATTGTTGTAACAATAACAGTATAAAAATAATCTAATGTGAAGTATCACAGAATAATCTATGAAGAGATATAAAAAGCAGTATTACATTTTCATTGAACTTGCAATGCTTTAACTTACAAAGTATTTCACTACTGACAATATTCAGTGAGTATATACTTAAGTAAGCAGTACAGCAGAACTTATAGGTTCAAAGGTTCATAGTTAAGTACTAGGCTATTGGCCCTAGGGCCTATATAGGCCTAGCCAAAAAGGTACCCTGGCTTTTGCCTCCCAAGAAAATTATTTTCCTGTGCTCCTGTCAAGCAGAGTGACATATGTGATCCCCTGGGTGAATTTCCTATTTCCCATCCAATCATCAATATTATGCACCGGGGATTGCATGCTCTATGCCTAGCTATACCCATGGACACAAACTACACAGAACTTTTATAATTGTGTGTAGTTTTTACTTTGAACTTCTTATTTATTTCCCATCCAATCATCAAGATTTTTCTTGAAGACTGTTAATGAGGAGCTCTGTTTGACATAGATAGATTGTCTGTTCCAGAGTATGGGAAGTCTCTGGGACATGAATCTATCCCTCCAACATGTTCTGTTTATTGTGGTGACAAGGTTTAGATCACTAGAGCATGTAACTCAGAGGGATTGGGATTTCTTTAAGTGGAGCATGTCGAAAAGCTCTGGGTTTCACATAGCTTTGTATGTTAGGCAGAGATCGCCTCTGAGTAGGCGATATGCGATGGAGTAAAGCTGGATATGTTTTAGATGGTCTGCGTAGGTCATCTGTTTGAGGCCAGTAATCCTCTTTGTGAGGTATTTCTGTGGCATTTTCAGTTATTGTAGATGTCTTGTGAGGTAATACCAAAAGGGGTATTGTATTCTATAATGGGTCTAATGAGTGATGAGTGGAGGGGAACAATGACCTCTATTTTCTGGATGAGAAACCTTCTGTGATGAGGTGTGCCATGTAGAAGGATTTCCTGACCACTGTAGCGATGTAATTATCAAAGGAGAGACTACTGTCCACCTGTGTCCCAAGGTCTCTTATCACACTTTCACTGTTAAGTAGGCTACCGCCTATGTGGTTGTTCATGGGTACAGAGTTTTTACCAAAGGGGATGACAATGCACTTTTTGGCATTGAGCTTGAGGCCAAGGCTTTGACACCAGGCATCTGCCTCAGTGAGACCCTTTTGTAGGATGTCCACATCATTAGAAGTTTCGATTATGGCTCCTAGTTTTCAGTCATCAGCGAACTTCTTTAGCCAAACACCTTCTGTGTTAGCCTGTACTTCAGAAAAGTAGATACCAAACAGGAGAAGACTTAGGACTGAACCCTGTGATACTCCACTTGTCACTGGTCTGAAGTCGGATTTGGAGTCTGCTACTTTCACAGTGTGGGTTCTGTCAGTAAGCCATTTGGCCCATCTTGTGACATAGGGATTTATACTTAGTTTAGTGAGTTTATCTATAATCCCAGAGTGGGGGATGATGTAGAAAGCCTTGGTGAGATCTAGATAGGCTGTGTGAACCACCTTTCTTTCATCTATGGCTTTGGTGACTGTTTCAAAGAAGTATATCAGGTTTAGGAGACATGATCTGCCTTTTATAAACCTGAACTGTGTGAGGTCCAGAGTTTATAGATTTCCAATGTCTTTGTTTATGAGTTCCATGATGATACGTTCCATGGCCTTGCAGACCAGGCTCGTCAGGGTAATGGGGCAGTAGTTCCCAGGGTCTGTCATGGCTCCCCCTTTATGGAGTGGGATAACCGTCACAGTGTGCCATTCAATGAGCACAAAGCCTGAGGTGAGGCTATGATTGAACATGGTACTTAGGTGGGGTGCCAGTTCACTCTGTAGTTCATGTAGAACGCAGCCTGGGATGTTGGCAGGTCCCATGGATGTTGTATTCTTGGCTTTGGAAAGTGAGGTTTTTACCTGTACAGTCGTGATTACAGGAACTTTGCATTTTTCTGGTATAGAGATGGGCTCTTTAGGGGGTGAGAGGGGGTAAAGTTAGCACTGAACCTATCTGCCAGGATGTTGGCAATATCAGTTGTTTCTGTATTTTTAGTGTCATTGTGCTGTAACTCAGAGCAGATCTGAGTGTTGCCATTGAGATTCTTGACATAGCTATAGAATGCTTTGTGGTTGTCTTTAGAATCAGTGGCAATTTTGTTTTCATAACTAGCTTTGGAGGATTTTATGAGGGAGCTCAGCTTCTTACTGAGGCCAACCAGGGAGTTCCTCCAATCATGGGATTTTAGTCATTTTTGCAACAGTTTCTTTCTTCTGTTGTAGAGTTTGTTTATGGCAGAAGACCACTAGATTGGCTTCCTTTTTTTGGAGGATAGCATCTTGGTTCTGTTAGGGATAGCACAATCCATGCACTCATGTAAGTGCTTATAAAGTGTATTTGTGTAGGATTCAGCAGTCGTACCTCTATTGTCCATCTACATAGGTGTCGTGAAGTTTGCCATTTCTGTCTTAAGAAGCGTGAAGTTGGCTTTGGAGACCTTTTTTTACGGTGATTTCGCTAATTGTGGATGTCTAGGGTCATTAGCTTGTGGTCAGAACTGGCCAATGCGGGATTGACCTCTGGTGTGGAACACCGGTTGCCCATGTTGGTAAAGACCAGGTCTAAGATATTGCTACCCCTGGTGGGGGTGTGGATAAGTTGATCCAAGGCATTGGAATTTATGAATTCCAGAAAACATTGAGCAAAAGAGTTGGTACATGAGTAGTTTTCCCAATTAATGGTGGGATAGATGAAATCACCCATTATTAGGATGTTGGGTTGTACCCTAATATTTTCCAGGGTATCAAGAAAAGAGGAGTGGCAATCCTGGGTCATGGTGGGGGGGGGGTTCTGTAGCAAGCTAAAATTTGAATTGCAGTCTTGCCCAAAGTTAGTAGCACTTAGATAATCTCAAATGCATTATGCTGAGCAAATAACTTGGAGGCGTGGAGATCCTTAATGAATATGGACACGCCTCCGCCTTTTGTGTTTCAGTACAGGTTAGGTGTCAGAAAGGTGTGGTATAAATTATAGCCTGGTAATGCAGGGGTGTTCTCTGGAGCTTTGAACCAGGTCTATGTCACTGCACAGCTGTCTATGTTCTCCATTTTAAGGAGTGCCTCGAGTGAGTGCATTTTGAGGTTTAGACTTCTAGCATTTAGTAGCATTACCCTCAGATTTTGCTTGCTTGTACCTGTTATGGTGGTGAATTTATCATTTGAACCTTGCCTAAAAAAGCACTATAGGAGTGGCAAGAGCCTAAGCTAGTATCCGGAATCGCAAGGGCGACAGGTGCAGGCCATCTCTGGAGAAGCATCGTGGTTTGTTGATCATGGATTCTCTTAAAATGACACCAGAAGCTTAGTCAATTGTTGAAGTCAATCATTTTGTCCTTGTACTGTGGTATCATTCTGGGTGATGACAGGATGCTACTCAGGGCTAGGGTCATACCTGCTGGGCTACAAGACTGGAGAGTTCCTCCATGTATTTTTTCATGTAGTCCAGGGAGGTATGTCTCAGGTCATTCACACCAACATGAATAATGACAGAGTCATATTTGTACTTGTTGTGGAGTGACCTGAGTGCATGTGTTATGTGGTGGATCCTGGCACCCGACAGGCAGCTGACAGTAACTTTCTCCTTGTCTAGCCTGGTGAGTGGAACATCAGTGTGCCTGACTATAGAGTCACCTATGACTAGAGTGTTGGGTATGCTATGCCTTATGGGCTGCAGTTGAGTGGCACACTGAGTTTGTGGGCTATGTGTCATTTGGGTTGTGTTGGGGGGTGGAGGTTGCTTGCATTTCTGCTTTGGAGGTCTCAGTTGTTTGGGCAAATTTTTATTGAGAGCCTCTGTGAAAGTAGGAGTGTGTTTTGTGCTTCTGTGTGTGTGTTTTGGTCGTGTAGGTTTTAAGGGACTATGTGATGAGTGTGGTGAGGTGCAAGTGTTTACCTTCTCCTCTTGACTGTCTAGTCCAGTCTTCGGTAAAGAGAGCTTTGCTTTCAGTTTGGCTATATAAATGCATCTCTCACAGGTTGTAGTGTTGGGTGGTAGGAGGAGAGGGCTGTCTTTGTACATGAAGCAGTTGCTGCATTGCCCCAAGATGCCCAGATTCATCAGGTAGACAGGAGAAAACACCAGGAGCTGACCTTTAGGCATGCCTGGATAGGTGTTTATTTATTAAGTACTAAAAAACATTTTCCTCTAGAAAAGTGAGGAAAGTTGAGTGCTGTAGTAATTTGTACCTTATTTAGTGCTTACAATGAGTTTTGAACAAGTGCTGAGCTCAAAGAAACAGATTTGAGTGCTAAAACTAAAAGCTGGCTAGTTGTAAGGGAAAACTTGAAGAGCAGACTTTATGGCCCCGGGAATAGTTTAACCCTAATTAAGTGTGTGGGGGGGGGGCTCAGGAACTTACAAACATTCCTAGATACAGCAAATCTGTATCTGGACTAGACTTTTTACAGGAAAGGGGGGAAACAAGCTTAGAATTTTTTTTTCAGGAAAGTGGAAATGGAGAAAGTTGGAGCAGAATTTAATTCAAGGTTAAGAATCTGAGTGGTTTGGCCTTCACAAATGTTCTCTCTCTATTAGATTGAATGAACTAATGACACTAGACTGTGAGGAGTATCCCAGATCAAATATACAGTATGGGTGGGCAACTGCAAAGCCACCAAGTATAAGAACACCACAACAATAAGGAGGGGGTTGGGAAACTAAATCTATTACAGCTACTAGCTGTAGCCACTGAATGAAATTTTAAACAGATCAAGGAGAAAGCAGACTCTAGAGAATGCTTTTAACTGCAAACAGACTAGACTAGAACACAGAAACCTAAAAAAAAATCAAAAATGCACAGAAAAGCAGGGATAGAGCACTCACAAACAGAAAATACAACTCTCAGTATGAAAAAGCAGTTTACATTTAAGTAATTCAGTAAACATGCAATTAGAGTAATGAAACAGTATCTAGCAATGAAAAATACAGTTAAAACAGTATAAAACAGTACATACATGCAGTGAAAGAGTAAAAAAGCTTTATAACAGTTCAAAATGTAGTAGGTTAACTGTATAGCACAATTATAAGCATTACAGAAGTGCAATTCAATGAAATAAGTATAAGAAATAACTTATCCTGCTCTTGGAATCTTAAGGCATTTCTGCTTAGTTTCAGTAATGAATTACCACCCATAGCCTAATAAATACAAGCACAACCTTTACAGGACACAGGGTTTATATACCGGTAAGGATGGAAGAGTTAGAAGATCAAATTACTACTCAGTCCTATTAGCCCCTGCTATTAGCCAATAACTCATACTACAGAAGGTCACAAAACCCTGTTACTCTCAATAATAATGAAGACAGACTATCAGCAGAAAATGTCTTCCAGAAACACAGGAAACTCAACAAACAAAACTACCAGGCCTGGACAACAGCAGGCCTCTATCAAAATTATGCCACCTGAGCAGAAGACAGAAACCTCACTTTAAATGCATAAAAAGAGCACTCACAAAGATAAAATACAAGTCGCAGTAAGAAAAAGCAGTTTACAATATAGTAATTAAATAAAAATGCAATTATAGTAATGCACACTATTACAGCTACTAGCTGTAGCCACTAAATGAAAGTTTTAAACAGATCAAGGAGCAAGCAGACTCTAGAGAATGCTTTTAACTGCAAACAGACTAGACTAGAACACGGAAACCTCAAAAAATCAAAAATGCACAGAAAAGCATGGATTCTGCACTCAGAAACAGAAAATATAACTCTCAGTATGAAAAAGCAGTTTATAGTTAAGTAATTCAGTAAACATGCAATTAGAGTAATGAAATAGTATCTAGCAATGAAAAATACAGTTAAAACAGTATAAAACAGTACATAAATGCAGTGAAACAATAAAAAGCTTTATAACAGTACAAAATGTAGTAGATTAAATGTATAGCACAATTATAAGCATTACAGAATTGCAATTCAATGAAGTAAGTGTAAGAAATAACTTATCCTGCTCTTGGAATCTTAAGGAATTTCTGCTTAGTTTCAGTAATGAATTACCATCCACAGCCTGATAAATACAAGCACAACCTTTTCCAGACACAGGATTTATATACCAGTACGGATGCGTAGACGTGTCCAACCTGTGGCCCTCGGGCCGCATGCGGCCCTCAGAGCTCTTCCATGCGGCCCTCAACCTCTGACTGCAACATCGATGTACTCATGCCCCAAAACACTTTTCTTGTTTTGTGTTTTTCACTCCCGTGACCTGTAATGCTAATGTCGGTGTGCGCATCCGCCAAAGCACCTTCTAGTTTTGTTTTTGAGCCAAAAATAGGTCAGTGTGTTTACACCATTATTTTGCGCCGAACAATCAGTGTGTGTGTGTGTGTGTGTGTGTGTGTGTGTGTGTGTGTGTGTGTGTGTGTGTGTGTGTGTGTGTGTGTGTGTGTGCGTGTTCTCTCTGAAGAGGGACTCATGTATGGATTTGCCGCTGTTGCCTTTGAAAGGGACAGCAATTACCTCTGTTAATAGGTAAGTAGGGAGTGAATGAGTGCATGCATAAAAGCAGAATTGTGTGCGTAAAAGTAGAAGAGTGTGTGTGTGTGTGTGTGTGTGTGTGTGTGTGTGTGTGTGTGTGTGTGTGTGTGTGTGTGTGTGTGTGTGTGTGTGTGTGTGTGTGTGTGTGTATGTGTGCATGAGAGAGAGAGAGAGACTCATGCACAAAGAGGCTAACAATGATCAGTCTACCTACTGAACACAAACAAGTTAGCTCACAAATATATCATACATTAAGAGTACACTTTCATTAAATTGCGGCTTTCCTGATAGGGAGAGTGTTGTATTGAACATAAACTCATACCTCTTAACTATATGGATTTTCAAAGAATGTCTGGATTTTTGCCTCATCTTCCAATTTGTGTCTTTTGCTTAGGAAATAAAAGTAGTCGTCCAAGGTAATGCAGTTCCAGGGAGTAAGAATGAGACAGCAGCCTAAGGTTAATGGGTCAGTAGTGGACTGACTATGTGGGACTGTAGCATATAAAGTTGTATTGTTTTTTCAGTCAAACAAACAAGCACCTAGTACTGTTTTTTCATTGGCGGGTTCTAAGCAGTAGTCAATTGGACAACAGTAAGCTTAGCTTTGGTGGATCATCAATACTGGCAAATCAAGTGGGCACAATGTCATTTTTTAAATGTTGGGGATTTTAGTGTGTATGTGTGTGCTTATGTGTTGGGAGTGCTGCAACAGTAGATGATTATTAAAGACAGAGACTTACGGACTGTGGAGAATATGTTTCTTTGTTTCAAAACCTAATACTTGGGTACGCATGCCAGAAGTAGATTTTTTTAAGACATAGCTTCTTACCATTTACAGTGGATGGATATTTACATTTAATGGACAATGTATTAGCATGGGCCTGTGGGGTTCTGAAGGTTGCCAAGTCTACCACTGCCAATGTCTTGTAAAGTGACCTGGAAATGGATATTGGGATGTTACTGAAAAATATAGTAAGTGGGGTTAGAAATATAGTTTAATTAAACAAAGTGTACTTTCAATTTACAGGCCATAATTTAATTTATTTCAGGTAGTCCAGATGCTGGTAGATTGTATACCATTAGACTTAATTAGGGAGAGCTGTCATTCTGGGGAAACAAGCAGCCCTAGTTTCAGTAAAAGCTCTGTGGTTGCTTGCAGGTAGGAAGTTGCAGGATGTTGATGCAATGTGTTTTATGTATTATTTTTAATGCATTTGTTATTTCAAAGCATGGTTTTCTTTGATGCAAAAGAAGGCAGGACTGAATGAGCCATATAATGTTTAACTGACAATAATGGGATAGAAAGATTATAAGTGATGTATAATGTTTGCAGCTACAGTTGTTTCAATGGTGTCTGTAATGTATAACTATTTTTGGGCCTGTGTCCCACTTTTATTTTTCGCTTTGTCCAGATTTCTTGCTCTAAGGTTGAGAGGTATGGTTCCATACTAAATCAGAAATTGTATTTACCTTGAAAGACTTTTCGGCATAATTATGAAAAACAGAACCTTTTTAATATCTCTGCTTATTTCCAATATAAACTGCCATGCAACCTTGCAAATAACCTTCTTATTAAACTACTTTACTTCTTTTGGAATTGACAGGTATGCTTCATCTGTTCGGACATAAGCATAGAGTGCTAATGTGACTTTGATTTCTTACAGCAGTCTGTGGTTTACATAATCACAATAACTTTTCTGTTTCTGGGTGTGTAATCAACTTAACAGTTTTAAAGATGTTTTCCAAAAATAAATAAATAATCCTCTCTACACTTTGAGCTATTGACAAAGTCTGGAAATTAGTTTTTTTCAAAAGCGAAGGTCAGCATTACAGCTCAGTAAACTGTCAGTCTGTGAGTAACTTCGGCGCAAATTAAAATGTCTGAATGTTAAATGGCTTTAGACTGGAGGGAAGTTTATTTTTATTTATTTTATTTTATTTTACATTTGTTTACCGGGAAAGTCCGACTGGGCACAGGTCCATTTTCAGCGGAGGCCTGGGGAGAAAAGTTCCAAAAATAACACAAAACAATATAATACATGAGAGAGAGAGAGACAGCAAATTATGGATGTAGTACTCATACAATATGGCAGAGATTACATCTCATAACAGTGAGAACAACTGTGGTACAGAATAAACTTAAAAACATTTTTTTTTTACAGTTATAGTTACAACAAGGCAAATATCAATGAGTTAAGTTTTTAGGAGAAAGCTGTTTGTACATAGCTGAAGCTCTGAAACAATCTTTTGGTATGGATTAACCTGGGGATTGACACAAGTTATATGTTTACACCAGTATGTAGCATTATAGTTTATGGTTTTCTTATTGATTTACTTTTTGCCGAGCAGTTGTTTGTTAATTCATTGATGGTCCTTTTGGTGGTGGGAAATTACATGGATGAATCCATCTCTATTATGATTTTTTTTTCAGATATTTTGACTTCCAGACAATTTCATTCAGTGAGTGTGATTACTGAGGTTGCCTGTTTTACAAGTAGGGGCTTTTTGAGTGTGTGTGTGTGTGTGTGTGTGTGTGTGTGTGTGTGTGTGTGTGTGTGTGTGTGTAAGAGAGAGAGATTTAATATGTATACTGAATATAATTTTTCAAATGGAATTCTAAGTTAAACATGCCCCTCTTCTTGGGCAACTAGACTTGAGTAACCAATATTAGATCTTAGCCATCCAGCTGGGAAAGGTTAGTATGTGGATTTTCCATCTGGTATGATGAAGGCTATGCTACTTACCCAAGGACTACGTTTATGGCTATCCATCCAGCCATAGTGTTGCTGAACTACATTGTTTGATAATGAGAGGAGCATTTTACAGAAGTTGAAGGTTTTTGTGTCAAGAACCTGTCCATAAAAAAATGGCTTGTCTATGTTGCAGTGAAGGCTGTGGTCTTTGTAGTGAGCATTTTAAGTATAACCAATATTTCTGAGGTAGAGGAAGTCTCTTAAGGCAGGATCTTTCTTAGCCTGGAAAGCAAGCCAATGGTGAAATTTATAGGGGCCAGTGAGAGACAGAGGAAAGCAAGAAGCTTCTTAGTCTGTTTAGATAACTAAGTGAACTTAATCCTTTGACCTTTTTTGTCAGAAATGGTTGTAGTCTTTCTTTTGGCAGGGTGTTTTGCTGAGGCACATGTCAAAAGAGGCATTGCACTCAATAATGGCTCTTGTAAAGGAAGAATACAGGGATGTTATGACCTCCTTGTCCCTGGATGAGATACCCTTACTAATGAAGTGGGCCATGTAAAAAGCTTTCCTTACAACGGAGACAATGTGGTGGTCAAAAGTCAGGTTTTGATCAACCTGGGTGCCCAAGTACCATACGACTTATTGCATGCTTACAACATTGTTATTAATGTGATAATTTGAGGGGACATCACTCTCCTCAAAGGGGATGATGATGCATTTTTTGGCATTTAGCTTGAGGCCATATTTCTGGCACCAGTTATTTGTTTGGGTGAGACCCTCTTGTAGCTTATTCAGAATTGTTTTATTCAGTCAGTAATGTGAATTCTTTACTTTATTGCAAATTTGTTGGGTTGTTTTTCTGGATTATAGTGTTGTAGGAATGCTGATGTTGACATTTTACGTAGTTGGACTGCTGGAATGTTTTTCCCAGTGAGAAATGCTAGTGCTGTAGTGAATATCTGTTTATTTGTAATATATATATATATATATATATATATATATATATATATATATATTAACTAAGATGTTAAAATTAACTGTTAGATTAGAGAATGAGAATTAGAATTGTAAGGCAAATAATAGGCATTTGTTACGTTTATTCATTGTTCAAATGCACCTACAGTACAGCCAGGAGGTCGACTGTGGTCTTCCAGTGCAACAAAAGAGTTAACTATATGACATATTTTATATGCGGCCCCAAGACCATTTCTGTTCACTCAATGCGGCCCCAGCAAGCCAAAAGGTTGGACACCCAAAAGTTAGAAGATCAAATTATTACTCAGTCCTATTAGCTCCTGCTATTACCCAATCACTCGTACTACAGAAAGACAGGAAACCCTGTCACTCTCAGTAATAATGAAGACAGGCTATCAGCAGAAAATGACTGCCAGAAACACAGGAAACTCAGCAAACAAAACTACTAGGCCTGGACAACAGCAAGCCTCTATCAAGATTATGCCACCGCAGGAGAACACAGAAGCCTCATGTTAAATGCATAGAAAGAGCACTCACAAAGAGAAAATACAAGTCTCAGTATGAAAAAGCAGTTTAGAATTTAGTAATTAAATAAAAATGCATTTATAGTAATGCACACTATTACAGCTACTAGCTTTAGCCACTAAATGAAAGTTTTAAACAGATCAAGGAGCAAGCAGACTCTAGAGAATGTTTTTAACTGCAAACAGAATCGACTAGAACAAAGAAACCTAAAAAAAATCAAAATGCACAGAAAAGCACTGATAGAGCACTTACAAACAGAAAATACAACTCTCAGTATGAAAAAGCAGTTTACAGTTAAGTAATTCAGTAAACATGCAATTAGAGTAATGAAACAGTATCTAGCAATGAAATATACAGTTAAAACAGTATAAAACAGAACATAATTCCAGTGAAACAGTAAAAAAGATTTATAACAGTTCAAAATGCAGATTAACTGTATAGCACAATTATAAGTGTTACAGAAGTGCAATTCAATGAAATAAGTGTAAGAAATAACTTATGCTGCTCTTGGAATCTTAAGGAATTTCTGCTTAGTTTCAGTAATGAATTACCATCCACAGCCTTATAAATACAAGCCTAAATAAACAGCCTCTGCAAGGCTCGAAACCAGGACCCTGCACACTATAGCCAAAGTGATTTACCACTAAGCCATGTCAGATAAAGCAGACAAGAATGTAATTTATTTTTTTATATGCCTTACATCACTGAACATGAGTCAGTGAGCACTCAAGCATATCCTTAGGTAATAATAATAGTACATTTTCTAAAAAGTAATAAAAATATATTTTAAGATGAGTGAGAAAATGTCAAATGAATAATGACAGCAGACTGTGCACCATAACCCACAGATATCACTGCATTTATCAATTTCTACTCTATGTGTTTTTAAAATAAGTAAAAAAAAAAAGCTAAATGTCATGGTCCATAGCTGTGGATTAAACACTTTCTCTTTACCTGTGCAGCTACATACTATACACAAACCTGCTAGATGAGATCCCTTACTAATACTGCTGGCTGGTCATCATTAGTTGTAATGGGATTGGAACTTGGAACTGCATTGACAGTTTGGGTCACTTCACCACTGGACTGCTGCATGATTACATTATGCAGAATGCAACATGCAGGAAACATCCTGTGAGCAGTAACAGGGCCATACTGAAGGGTACCCCAAGACTTATCCAGATACCTGAAATGGCTCTTCAGGAGGCCCCAATGTCAGTACATGTCTGGAACAGGGATGTTATATATCCTTCACTAGTCTCCTAGGCTATGATTCCAATGGATATCCAAGCAACACATGAAAAAAGAGAGAAAAAAGGTGGGGTGACAAAACAACAGATAAGTATTCAGCAGTACATTTTAACATAAATAACTACTTAAATACAATATGAACATATTTTCTGCTTACCAACAAGATAACCTCTAGGAATCTTACCATGCAGGAAGAAATGGTAGACTGAACTAGTGTGCTAGATATGGGAATTATGTGCACTGCTAGCATGCAGAGCAGAGACATTGGTAATGTACCCCATGCATCACACACTTCCTGGCAATCGATGGAATAGCAGCCCTTCCTATTACAATACCTGTTCCCCTGTGGACCAGAAGGAGCCCTGATTGCAACATGCATGCAATCTATCATACCATGCCTCAGGGAAATGTGCCAGCCCTTAACAGAGAGGCATAGCTCTGGTGTGGTCATAGGATGACACAGGGAAATAAATGTACCGATCCACAGATACCAACTGTACATCTAGGAGCTGCTGTAGTATCCTCAACTCAGAAACCTGTAAAATCCTCAGCATGTCCCTAGTCTGTCTCTGGAAGGTCCCTGTTACAACTATAGTGATGGTTATCCATATCTTAGTGTTCACAAGGATAACAAGTCCATGCATTCATTTAGTGCTCCTATGGAAGTCAAACACACCTACTAAGACCCTTATAATATCACTGTTCACTCTGAGCCTATCAAGGATTTTCTGATTGTCAAACTTGTAATTGGATGGTGAGCACTGCTAGGCACAAGTGATTTTGTCCCAGCCAAGACAGGTGAATCACACCTGGAAATAGCAAAGCTAGCAGCAAGTGACATTTTTACTGATTGCAATTCTAATACATTTGGCAAGACTTCTCTTTTTATAAGACATTTGTGACCAGCAAGGAAAAGTGGGAAAATCAGACATGCGAATAGAGAATTGTGTAAAACATACTTCATTAGCAACCAAAGATTTACATCTATCATTATTTCTATCTCATTATTTGTACATTTGCATAAGTACATTTAAGGTCATTGTGCATTTTGGTAAATGGCCTTTTATGAATCAGATAGCCTAAGCAGATTTGCATAACTGACTATGAATA